>NC_140136.1:20483032-20750532 GCF_964035555.1 Netta rufina
AAGGAAGGAAGGAAGGAAGGAAGGAAGGAAGGAAGGAAGGAAGGAAGGAAGGAAGGAAGGAAGGAAGGAAGGAAGGAAGGAAGGAAGGAAGGAAGGAAGAAAAAGAAAGAAAAGGAAAGAGGAGGGGTAGTTGTTCTGGATCTGAATGGAAACTGTCTCTGAAATGCTGACATTTCCTGCAGACCACAAATTCTGTGTTTGGGCAGTTCTAATGTGCCAGTAGATGGAAGCAAACTAGTGAAGGTTGTAGGTGAGCTGCAGGAGATGGAAAGATGGAAAGCCAGCTTTGATGCTGCCGGGTTAAAGGCATTGAAGCATAGCACACACAAATAATCCTGTTTGTGTGACATGTTCAGAGCTATTCACAAAGCAAGTATAAGCGGCATTACTGGACCTAAGTACTTATTTCATTAATATTATTTCAAGTAAATTAAAGTTATCATATGCCAGCTTGTAGAAAATGTTTAGTTTCTATATAATTTTTAAACCTGAATAAGTACCTTTTAAGTAACCTAAATTTTGTGTTAGTTAGCATACAATGGATGTCCTGTTAAATCCTGAATAAATACATAATTAGGTATATTTTAAGTATTTATTTTAAAGTATTAGTGCTTATTTAGACAATAGTTTTCTTATTAAGAGTTAGTTTATTTGTTAATCAAATGCCACTTAAAATGTAGAGTGGGTGGAAAAGAGTAATTGTATGATTTACTTGAAAGAAAACTGTAGACAAAGTAGATGGCAGAAAGTAAACAAGAAACAGTTTGAGTGAAGACCACTATTATGTGCGTATTCCTAATTTTATCTGTCTGCCTCAGGCAGATGGATGGAAGGGGAGGGAGAGGACCAAAGGCTGGAGCTGATGCTAGGCTCAGCCACACTGCTGGTGCCTGTTGGCCAGCTCCCTGATCTGCGGGGTCTGTGCTCAGCTCTAAAGGAGGATGTAGAGCTTCTCCCTTGGTCGCTTGTTTCCTCTGTGCTCGGAGTGTTGTGTGTAGCAGTGATGTACATTTCCTTGCTCCAGGACCTCTCTCTTTAATACCATTTTGCCCAGCTTGCACTTAGTTACTGGAAATCAGGATACGGGCTTTTGTAGAGCTGCAAGATTATGTTTTTTGTTGATGGTAGAAACTAAGCATAATGAAATATCATCCATACATAACTTCTCTGTGTGTCATATGAATATCTTCATTCTGCTTCCTGAGTCTGAAATTAGTTTTGTTAATGTACACGTTAAGCATGCAGCCATCCGGAGGCTGCATCACTAAAGTGCAAAGCTTGTTAACAAAGTTCCTGCTCAAGCTAAGGCTGACAAGCAGCAACACAGTGGTCAGGCCATTAGTAAAATATTTAGCTTTTTGGTGGAAAGGCTGCAGATATAATTTTGCAATTACTTGTATAGCACCAAAGATCATTTGGCTGCTAGTGTAGTATGTTGTTTTTTTTCAGGAAGAAAAGCACGATTTTGGTCTGTAGACCTATCATCTACATAGAAAGTAGGATTTACACTGTCTGGTCCCATTAGAAAAGTCTGTCTTTATTCTGCTATTTGCTGCTTAATAAAAGTTGGGTTTCCTTTCCCTTGTGAAGATTTGATATCCAAAGTGTAGCATATCATGCCTTTAATTTTTAATTACCCTTGTTTTGCTAAAACAAAGTTTTCACTTTGAAACTGGTGAACAGGGGTCCAGAGAGCTGGCTTTTAGTGTCACATGAGTTTGAGCTCCATGGTTCTGTGACAGTTTAGTCACACTGTCTGCTTGTGGACAGACAGTGCTGGGGATGCTTACTACATAGAAAAGTTTGTGGTTTGTTTGTTTGTTTAAATAGAAAAAAAAAAAAAGGCCTTTTCTAGAACGTTTCAGGTTTTGAAGCTAATCTTTGTTTCAAATTTTGAAAATACTTCAGTGGTTTTATGATTCTTTTTGGTTTTGACCATAAGGCAACAGCAGCTGCATTAAAAATCCTATCAGAACGGTTACTGAAATTTTGATTGTTTCCCACTTTCCTCAATAAGGGAAAACCGTCCTGTAACACGGCCCATGTTTGAAGCCTTTGTTTATCGCGGTGCTACAAGCATCCTTTCCCTCCCTGTGGCATGACCGCTCTCCTTCCTTTCTGCATTTCAGGTGGTGGTGGAAGCTTCGGAGCTGATCTGACAGCAGCAAGTACTGACGGGCCTCGGCTCCTCTGAGAGGTGGGAGCTGCTCGGCATGTCTTCTGCTTCCCAGTGGGATGCTGAAGGGAAGAGATAGGTAGGTCACACGTTGTTTATTAATTAGTCCATTCTCTGCATCACCCAAGAGCTTAACAGCCCCATCTCCAAATCCAGAGTTTTCAGATTGCATTGGCAGCATGCTGAGACATCTCTGGCAGCACACGAGGTCTGGACTTCCAGGTTTCATAGGGCTTCCAAAGCTTTCCCCTATTGTTAATCTCTCCTGCTTGGAAAAGGCAGGGGGTAATGATGGATGATACAGCAATGATGATAAGGTAATGAAATAGAGAATTATTCAGGAAAATAATATGGTGTTTTCTTGTTTGTTTGTTTTGGTTTGTTTTGTTTTTTTAGGTACTCTCTCTATGGACTGCTTGGTGATGGTGGAGCTCACACAAAATCAGAAGTATTTGGTCAAGTTTTTTCTCTTTCTGGAAAGTATATAATGCTATCAGTCGATCAGTTGATCTATAGATCCACTTGCTGCTTGCAAATCTGATAGTTAACATGTCAAAGTCCTTTTTATCAGTTGTGGCAAGGTTATGCTTAAAAATTGAGTGTATCTCTGACAACATTCTGGGGAAGTTTGTATTGAGTTCTCTTTCTGGGAAGCATTTGGGCTATCTGCACATTGCATGAAGAAGGTCAGGCACTGCACAGTGCCAAAACAAGATAATGGACACATGCAAGGAGACCACTGGGGCCAAGACTTACTGTTTCTTCCTTTGTGAAAAATGAGGATACTTAAAACTCTATCTTTTCACATGTAGAAGATACATATTTTTTGTGGATATGTCATGACAGTTGCATACATCAGATGTGCCACGCATGATGTGCCCTGTCATGACCACACTGTTTTCTCCTCTGGGATGAGAAAGGTCCATACCATCTAAATGATACTGCATATCTTGTCTTCTGTGACTGCTTTAGTTCATGTGCATTGGCACAGCCCCTACATGAATAATTCACTGAGCATCCAGTCAATTTAACCTCCTTTTTCTGTTAAGTGTGTTGGAAGCTGGCTTTATTGAAGAGGTAAACACCTAGTTAGTAAGCATTTATTTCCACTTCCTTTGCCAAAAATGCTGCCCCACTGCAGAATTAACATTGGTATTTTTTGGCTGGTATTTTTCTGAAGCTACTTAAAAGTTTCTTCATTGTTCAGGCTCCATGCCCCTCTGGGACTGCCTGAGCTAATATTCTTTTAGCAGAGACAAGTTTTCTTTTACTCTCTTTCATTTGACAGTTTCCATAGGTCAGTAGGGCTATGTACATGAAAAGCGAAGATGAGGCATGTTGTAGTATCAGGCCTTGTGTGGATTTTTTGTATTCAAAGAAAAAAAAAAAAAGAAAAAAAAAAAAAAAGGAAAAGAAGAGAAAAAGCATGGGCAAAGACAGGAAACTCCAAAAGAAGCATTTCTGGCATGAAGGAGAACTAGCTTCAGGTTCTCACCCTGCTGAATGTAGGACCTCCCTCCCATTTCTTGTGATTACTGGCACACTGGGCTGCCATTCCTCCTTCTCCAACCCATCTCTGAGACACCATTCCTGAGCACACTGACACATTTGCATGAAACAGACGTTGTATTACATTGCACTTTGAAGTGGAAAATATTCATTGAAGAACTCACAATCAGCTCTTGATTAACAGTTCTTTTTCCACCATTCCTTTCCCTATCCCAAAATATTATTTAGACAGGAGTTTGGGTCATGATTCCTTGCAGAATTTATATTTAATATTTTCTTAATATAGAATCTAAATTATTTTTGTAATCTATGTAAAGATTATGTATAATACAATTAATTGATATAAGTGGTTTCAATTCTCCTTAATATGACAAATCTCTAGTGTGAAATATTCTTAGTTAATGATCAACATAAAATAGATAGAGTTCATTTTTAATGCAAGTACAAGATTTGAATTAATTTGTAGTTAGAGCAGAGTTATTAAACTGTATAATATATATACACATACATTCCCTTCTTTTGTTTTTAAAGCTTTTAAAATTCAGCAGATATGATGCTATGGTGGGGATATTTCTATCTAAATCCTCTTTCCATACTGAACCACTGAAGGACATTTATTTAGGATTTCTCTACAATGTATCGATACTTCTCTGTGCCAATACACCCATAAGAGATTAGAATTTTGGTTTGCAGTGACTCGTGGTTTCTGTTCACCTGAATTGTTGGGTTCATAAGAGTGGACCATTGTCCCAGTTTCCACCTGCCACAGACGAACCTTTTGTCTCTGAGAACCAGACCTGCTCATGTAGGTAGGGTCTCTAGCAGAGTACAGCAGGCAGGGTAGGTTTGCATAGGCTAATCTACCTTGAGCAGACTTTTAATGCAAGCAATAGAGAGCGCACAAGGTAAAAGTATTATAAAGGGATTAGCATAAAACTGTGTACTGTTATTCTGGTCTCACTTTCTTAGATTTAATGTGAGACATTCCTTAATATTACTATTACATTTATAGCAGTGAGATAAGCATCAGATTTTCCTACAATTGCATTAAAGATGAAGGAAAAAATATCGGGAGAAGTGCCAAATGGAATTAAATGTTGCTTAAAAGATGTGTGGGATGGAAGAAGCAACTTGCAGGGAACATCTGTTTCTGCTGGACCTTGTCATTTTTCTGTCAGTTGGAATTCCAAGTTAATCAGATTCCTTTAACTTTAAAATTTATGTTTAACATATAGCACAGTTCAAAAATAACCATCCGGTATGCTGGCGTCTGTGTGTGTTGTGGAATCACTTTATAAATGAGGATGGTGCTTGGTGTAACTGCTTGTATTTTCTTCCAATGTGGAGTGTGAGCGAGAGCTGGAGGGATTTAAAGTGGTTTAATCCTCACTGTTCTTCATATTCCCACTGTTTCACAGGTCAGTGAGCTGCAGCATTTGTGTTGTGTTTGAACATACATATTTTCAATCTGTTGGCTAGATACCAAAACTTGTCAGAAAAAAATACAATTGAAAGGCTTCCTTAGTCTTAGCTGCTTTGTGTTTACATAGCCTGAAAAAACGTATGTCAAAATAAGAGCATAATGCCAGTCTGCACTCCTGTGGGAGCTCTTTGATGAGCTCTGTGAGACCTAGAGCCAAACCAGCCCAAGGAGCTGGGCCAGTTTCCTGCCCTGGGTGTGTGCTCTGCTTGCTTTCTGATGGGACAAGTTACTGTAGAAGGTACTGCAGAAGGAAGGAGAGCTGCTGTCATCTCCTGAAAGGACCAACAGATAGGCTTTACTGTGTTTTTCCCAACAGTTTTCCCCAAAATTGTATCTTCCCCTGTCGTGGCACATTTTGATTATTTAATTTCCTGATATTTTTTAAAAGCAAGCAAATATTTCTTTGAAACATTTTTAATGGAACAGATGTGAATTTATCTAAAAACATTTTGATGGCAAATGTTAGACCTGTTTTACCATGAAATGTTTTTAATGTGAAGGAGATCACAGCAGGTTGTTTTTTTTTGGGGGGGGGGCATAAATTTAACTGTAATGTAGTAAAGAATTAAATAGTACCCTACATGATTCTTAATATTTTCTCTACAAATGATCTGTGTTTATTATTGTCATTTTAAAAACTACAATAAAAATATATGGCATTGTTGATTAAAAGCTTTATATAAAATAATCACAGTCTGTTAAAAAAAAAATAATTAGAAGGTAGGGTCTTCATGCTGTAGTTGCAGTTATGCCAATTAATACTGTGATGTTGTTAGATCTCACAAGCTGTGAGGCATCATTGCTTGAGAAAGGGACCTCTAAAGAGACCCATTGCACTTCATGTGGTGGTGCTGGTAAATAAGTAACCATTATTCTCCTCTTTGACTCAACACAGACCAAAAATCCTGTTATGGTGCTGGGCAAAGACAGTATTGCTGGGAATGCCATGCTAAGATGGCTGTAAGTCATAAATTTGAGGTCATGATTATTTGTGGTTCACACACTTCATTGCATTATTCTTGCAAGACAGGGGTGTGAATCCTGGTGTGCTGGCTAAACTCCAGTTTGAACAATTACATTTTATGCCCGAAGTTCCCCTGTAGTTTCAGCTCGATATGTTTCACATCTTGGTTTGTACTGTTGTTGTGTAGTATTAAGCAGCTGACATTTTTTACTCTCTGAATTGCTGTGCCTTCGATGTGAGTCTTGTATGTGCAAGCAAAAGTTGCTGTGGAAGTTATGAGAGTAAACATTGGAGACTGCTCTCTGCAGGCTCCAGAAGTTTTGTGTAAGTGTGCAACACCTAAGGAACATAACTCCTCATCTTGTCATTGTGGATAAGATCATCCCTGCTGTGGAGCAATGGTGGCATACATGGTGCTGTAAATATAATTGTCTAGGACCAATCTGCTTTCTTTCTTTTTATTTCAAAAGAAGAGGCCGAGATCAAAAGCCTTAGTCCAATCAGTCACACTTTAATCAAATGCAGCACTTGAGCACATGCCTTACGTTAAGAACATAAGGGTTATTGCTGATTTCAAGGAAATAACCACATGCTAAAACAGGGACTGATATCTGGTTCACGGAAACCTTGTATCTCTAGGTCTGCTTCACCCTTTCATCTGATTTAGGGTGAGATGAACACGCTGTCTAATAAAAAAATAAGTAAATGAGGATATTAAAACAAGCAAGACTTGTCTAGTTTAGTTTTAGGCTAAAACTAGTCTTTAGATTAGTTGCTTAGATTAATTTAAAAAAAAAAATTAAAAAAAATGGTAGAATTCAAGTCAATAGAAAGGCTCCGTGAGACGCCAATGAGCTTTGCAATAGGCATCATATCAAGATATCTACATAGGAACTTCTCTGGTGAATCAGAAGGATTCGGTTTTCCACCGCAACATTGCACATATGAGGAGTGTACCTACACCCACAGAAGTATTTAGTTTAAAAATTAAAATTTTGTGTGCTCCTTCATGTAGCTGGCATTTAAGACATATTAGAATATACAGAGTATGCATAAGTTTATATAGTATTTTGTGATCCAAATTGTTTCTGCTTCTAATTTTATGCATTATCTTCATGATTGTTTCTCCTTTAATGGTGCAACCAGCCACTTTGACTCCTGGATCCTAAAAGCAGAAATAGCAGATATGGGAGAAGTCACGGGGTTAACTTCCTAACGTAGAGGTTTGGTCTACCTTTAATTGAAGTGGGTGTCCTCAGCAAGCAGCTTCTCCCATTAGAAATGATTTTTTGCCAGAAATCTATATTCTGTCATACCCAATTATGCACCCTACTAATCAATAGAGAACTTGCTAGCACCCCGACATGGAGAAGTCTGCATCTGTTCTAAATCCTGCCCTTCTAAGCAGGATTATTGCCAAGCACTGTGAAGATTGCTTAGCTGGGTACAAAAGATGCTGTACCCAAGCCAAAAGAGGGAAGTAATTCTGATTTTGTTTGAATGAGCTTATTCTATTGGATGGAAGGAAGTAATTGAATTATGTACAATAAAGTAAGGTCCTGTATTTTTTGAGTAAAACATCGTCAAATAGTATCTTGTAAAATCTCTTGAAACAACAGAAGAGTACAAGGATCTTCAGCAGATCAAATATCTCTTAGATGCTTCCCTGCTCCTCTGAAAGTAAGTACTACTATGTGCATTTTAGACAAGGGTAGTAATCTTCTATCAGCTCATTTGTCAATTGTCATGCCTTAAAATGTTTAAGCATATGCTTACTGGTAAGCACATGAGCTTTACAACTGTTTTCAATGAGACTACTTAAAGTGTTTTGAGGAAAGAGGGGCTCATTCTTAGCTGTTATCTGGTCCCCATGCCAGCAGCACAGCCACATACATTGCAATTGTTTTTTGTTTTGCTGGTGGTGTCCTAAATATTTCCATGTTTATAGGCTCCTGAAGTCCCTGGGAGGGACTAGCTCTGTCATTGAACTAGAGAAAGTGCTGAGGAAGCCCACAAGACAGAGAATAGCTCCCTGAGTGATGAGAGATTAAATAGACCAGCATTTTTTGACTCAGAATAGAGATGGCTATGAGATGATATGACACAGGAGATGTGCAACGTAGCGAGGAGAGGTGGGAAGGAAAAAGGAGGAAAACATCAGCATGGACCTGCTCTTTTTACTACTCTTTTCCTATTGTCTGAGACTGGGGCAGAGGATGGGACTAGGTGGCCTCCTGGTCTCCCTCTGTAGAGCTCTTTGAAAAGCAGCATCTTAGGGTTGAAGATACTTCCCACTCAGAAGACAGCTACTGTGTCATAGGTGCTTTTTTTCTCCCTTATGATAAAGTGTATAATTTAACTTCAATAAGCAAATATAGTTCCATGCAGAAATCTTTGTCCCAGTGAAGTATATCTGGCTGGCTGGGTGTAGGTGCCACGTGCTGTGGTGCGGGGACACTTCTGGAGGAGGGCTGCCCCCCAGACTCAAGGACCCCACTGGTCTGCAGGTGTTGCTCACATGTTGCCTCCTGCACCTGTGTCCTTCTCCTGCTTTGCAAATTATATTCTGCCATTTTGGAATAACTGCATTGTAGCTTGTTGTTTCTATTTGTCGTTAAGATGTTTATTATTTCAAATTATAGGATTTTTTTTTTTTTTTTTAATTTGTGTGAGTTGTTACTATGGCTGGCCAGCCCATCACACTTTTGATGAAAGTGCAGAATGCCTTTCTGCTTTGTAGTGGTGTTTACAGGTGTGCTTTGCTGACAGTAGGATGGGAAACTCCTGGTTATTTCTGAAATTAGTTGTGCATTCCCAAACAGACATTATATAAATGTTGCATCTACCTAATACACTGTTCCTGCTCCCTCTGTTCATGCACATTGTGTGTAGAAGTTGAGTAATGTGTCTTGTTATGGTTTTGGTTAACTATTCAGACTACTTACTGAGCTTGTGATTCCATTGTGGTTATTCCATTGTGGTTTTACACTGTTATTGGAATGTAAGTTGCTCTCTTCTCTGGGCTGGCCATGCAGCTGTAAAGGGCTCCTCAGGCATGGGAGGAGGCAGCTTCAGCAGAATTCAGTGGGGCAATGCTACATTTGAGGTTGAGCAGCAAACGTTACACAGGCTAAGGATATTCTGAGGCACCGCTCTCTTTACCATCTTGGATAGGATTAAATGCAGTGGAGAGATTTCAAGTTTGAGATGCATTTTGTGATTGGAAAAATTAATAAAAACAAAACAACAACAAAACCCTCTTTTAAAAAAAAAAAATAAAGAATGGATGGATGGATCAATGAAAGGAAGTTAAAAAAAAAAAAGAAAATGAAAATAAAAGTAAAAGTAAAAATAAAAGTAAAAATAAAAATAAAGGAAGGACAAAAGGATCCAAATTAGAAAAAGTATGCATCTGCTGGCAACAAAGTCCTTTCAATCTGCACTTAAATAAAGGTATTGGTTACGTAAAACATAAGGCTGCTCAAGTCAGAACATAAATAATGTCTGCCAGGTATAAAGGTATAGTGTTTGACATGGGCTTCCACATAAAGTATTGAAGGCATGCGTTGTCAAATCCTGATCCTGCTATTTCCTGTACAGTGTCACTCCAGTCTAGTTAGAGTATATTTAGAAAGTAGCTAAGCACACTTTTGTGGAAAACATTAAATAACACAGTAATTCATACATTTGTAACAGACAGCTGCACATCATTAACTGAAAATAAAGCCTCAGCATTTATCTTATATGTTATTTTAGCTTTTTTAAAACAACAACAAAAACATGCCCAGTATGACTGAGGGTACCCTAAAGTTTAAGACTGGTTTGTAAACAGAGTCCCTAGTGTCTACTATTGATCTTTTGCTATTTTAATGCATTTTTTACTGACCAACATGTCCTGTGGTAAAGAATATTGCCTAAATTAGTTATCTGATTGGTTCTTTTGATTAATGATGGGACTGTGCTTCATTACACATGACAACATGATCAGAATAATCACTGCAGCCATAGAAGCTAGGGCTGGCATTTTTTATTCCTTCATTTTTAAAGTTCATTTATAAAATTATTTAATGTATACGTCCTAAGTTGTAATTTATTTACATGACACTTTTTTCGATGGGAACTGTTGTACTGTGTCACAAATGGCTAAGAAAACAAGGTAAACTAGATGTACAAATCAATGTCTTTTGGCTCAAGGGAAAAAGAAACATAATCAAGATTCAAGAGCTGACCTTGTCCAAAGTCCAACTTGTCACACAACAAAGAGTGAGGTGCCCAACAAATCACTGGGATCAGCAGGATGGATTCAAAGGAATTTTAAAATTATATTATTCCTTCCTGAAGTTCTTAACAGAACTTCGAGAATCCTGTGTGTTGGGGATGGCATCAGGACAACACCCAAGCACTGTTGGGTTTCTGTGGTCAAACATGGGGCAGACCCTTCAGAGGGGCCAGCTGGGACTTTTGCCTTGTGCAAACAGTGTCTCCACCAGCTTCTTCACAGTGTTTCTGGTGGCTCTTCTCAGAGATGGGGCCATTCCAGAGCTCATAAATGGCAAAGTCGTATGATTTTGTAAACAGACCTCCAGAACTAAGAGTTTTCTTGATGAAACCCCCTAGCTGACACAAGAAAATACAGTCTCCTTGTAACCGCTGACACTGAACTTCAGCAAAACTACACCACCTTTGACTGTCTTTGCATGGAGGATCAAAACCAGATGTGTTGCTTAGCATTATCCTATCCCTGTGCTATCTGCCATAGTTTATAGCACCTTTACCTGCTTTGAGGTTCTTGATTGCTTTTTAGTAGATCATTCTGGGATTGATCTGTTTGAATTTATAAGGACATGCATGCCACCTTATGTCATGTTGATGAATGATTCAAAATCTTAAATGACAATTCAACATTTAAGGTTTTGAAAAATATTGAAATGGTGTTATGCACAGAATAAATGGCAGCTTTCATTTTCTTTCTTCAAAAGGCTGGCAATTCCCTACCAGCCTGTTTACATGATGTTGACAGACATTTTAACGTTTGCCAGAGAAATAATGTGAAGGGTTGGATACCTGCCATAAAATGGTTTCCTCTCTATGGCAAGTGTGGAAACAAATGTGTACATGCACAGTATATACACACATATATATTTTAAACATATTTCCAAACAAAAAATTGTTTGTTTGCTGTTACAAATACAGAAATGTAGGACTAACTCCAAAAGAGGTAGAAACAGTGCTCAGAGGAGCCAGAGCCTCACTAACTCCTGAGTGAGTCCAGCTCACGATGTACAATGTCACGCATTCACTGCACAACTCAGGAATCATCTAACTGATCAGCTGCTATACAATCTTATTTTCAGCCCCAAACTGTATTACGTTCTGATGCAACAACTAAAGAGTGCATTTGCACACTGAATACTTTGTGTGAAAATATACTTCCCTTCTTATTGTACCATTTTTATTATGCTCTGTCTCACATTAATACTTCATTGTACTGGCTCCATATAACACATCTGCATATAAGAATAAATGTCTATACAGATTTAGGGCCCAATCCTTTACGTACATATGCACTTTAAATGGACCTCAGCATTGGTGCGATAGATTTTCCTCCTGGGATTGGCAGAGAAGGCTGATATTTGTTGTGTGTAGTAAATGTGAAAGTTTAATATGCCAATAATTCCATTTCCATGGAATAACTATGGATTTAGGATGTTGCACTGAGGTAATTTTAGCTTGTGTTTAGACATTCATTTTGTGACTAACAACATTTGTCTAATTATGGTGACATACCAAGCTTTTTTTTCCTGGGAAGAGATTGCTATTGTATGAAACATGTTTAATCATGGTTAAACAATCTTTGACTTCTCTGGCTTGTTGTAGATATAAAAAAGGCTGTTTGGTGTTACCTGTGTGTGTAGGTGACTGAAACCTTCATAATTCCTTTATGAAAGCAATTCTAAATGAAGGAATGATAAGCTGAGTTTATGATTCTTATGTTCTAGGATTATTTTACTAGCACATTAGAAACTGTGACTAGTCAATGAAATGTCAGCAGTTAAGGCCTTCATGAATCAGGACCTATCCTAAAAGCAGTTGTAAACTACTGTACGGGTCACTGAGTTTTACTATTTGAGGTATATGAAATGTTTAAGGACATTGAAGGTTCCATGCTATACTTAAAAAAGTAAATTTTTAATTAGCAGGTGTGTGAATAGAAGAGAAAATCTTTTTTTTTTTTTTTTTCCTTTTTTCTTTTTTTTTCTTTTCTGGAATTGCTGCATATGTTATATGTAGAATATGTATCTATACTTCCAGATGAGGAATTAATGTATTTTTCTATTCAAAAGTTGTTTTCTATTGATACAAGCAGATAATTGGTTGTGCTAGTTGAATTTGTGTGTGTATGCATGTGCTACTTAAAAGCTTACCAATATATACTGTATTTTGTGGAGGTTGTTGTATTGCACTTCAGCCTTTTATATGTTACAGGATTAGAGCGTGTAAAACTGGCATTGAATTTGCAAGTTATATGTTAATCTGATTAAATGAAAAGAGAATTACCCAATGTAATCAATTGAAATATTCAACCACTTTGTGTTAAACTTAAAGGAAATTATTGCCTTAAGGCTGCCAAACCCATGATACAACTTTGCATTTGCAATATTTGCATATTTAGTATTCAAAAATGTATATGTATGGTTTGTTGTTGTTGTTGTTTGTTTTTCTTTTTAATGAAGTAGGATTAGTCCATCAAGCAGAGGCTTGCTAGAGCTGGAAATGCAGCAATCTCCTCTACACAAGAGTGTTAAACTTTGGCTGAAGGATTTTAGAGTTTTTTTACTCATCATGCATATTTTTTTAAAAAAGAAGTGCAAAGACATCTATGTTATTTTATCATTTTATTATTTGTTTATTTTGCCTAAAAATAAAATGACTTAATTTAAGTGTGCAATGTTATTTACTTGTATTTTAAAACTGTGCATAATACTATACAGTAGATTGAAATGCATACTTATGTCTTTTTCTTTCATTGGACAGCTATGCTAAAGCAAATAAAATCAAACACACACATTCTCTTTCAGTGGCTTACAAACCACAAGTGATGGGAGGAAAAGGCCCCAGACATTCCACTGAATTCTATTATTGACAACAGCAGAAGTAAAAAAATTAGAAAACAAATCCCTCTTTAAATAAAATGAAGTAAAAGGCCTACATTGCTTGGAGGAAATGCTAATTGGAAATACCTTGCTAATGCTAGCTAGTCACAGGAAGGAAACATTAAGTTATTATTTTTAATAATGTTTACAAGTATATCCAGCCATTTCCAGCCAGTGAAAAATGTTAGCCTTGGTAAAATGTGGCAGTGCTACTTTTCACTGGTGATGCTGCTCATCTTCTCTCTGATAGCAATCATTAATTTTATTTTTTAACCCAGTCTTCAAATGAAGACAGATGAGCAGGAGAGTTTTAAATGCAAGCTGCTTATGTTCAGAAAAATGGCTGCTAGATTACAGATCACCGTGCCTGAGCTGAGTCCGGTGGCTGTTCAGAAGGGGGAGAAAAAAACAAACAAGCATTAGGTGAGCAACACACAGGCAAGCCCTCAAGGATCTGCCGACGGCAGCGCCCGTGCATAAGCCCTGGTAGGGTGCACAGCCCTGCATGCATTTTGGGATGTGCAGGGCAGGGAAGGAGGGGGAAGGAAAAAAAGTCCTGCAGAATGGTACAGTAATCTGTTTCATTTCCTAATTGCTATGGAGACCCACAGATACTATCATTGTTAATTGCTCTTGATCATTTTTCTGTTACATTTTAACTTTTATTTCTCACAAGCACTAAGAGGATTGTTAGATACTGAAATGTGTAATATGTATCGCATCACTGGTAGCATCATGCTGCATCTTTTTTTGTTCTTGTAATGTCATCAGTGTTGTCTTTTTAGTCTTGTCAATGAGCACAATGTAATTTCTGTTTCTTCCAAGGTGCAACTTTCAGTGTCTCACAGCTTTGCCTTGTTTTTTTTTCTTGCAGATATTCCAGGTTTATCCTCATGGCCCAAACACTTGCAACACTGAAGTGTTCATACTTGGTCCTGACCGCGGTGAGCCTGTGACTGATTATTTGGATCCTGACCTTCGTGGGAGCCATTTCTGTATTATTGAGAGGAGAGGCAGGTTGTGCAGTGTGTCAGGAGCAACAGAAGGTAGTAAAAAGGCTCCTGGCTGAGTGGAATAGAGAAATGGGCTCCAGGTAACCTGTGGAGCTGGTCCCACACTGCCAATGCATTGCTTTGGACAGACCTCCCAGATGTCCCCCTTCCTTCCCACATCCACCAAAGTGATTGCTGATGTGTTTTAGGGAGGTCAAAGACAAAGTGTTTTCCTTTCACTAACTGCTGGGAGTTAAATGAGTGCTGAAAGAGAGCTTTTTAGGGTGATCACAACAAATGGGAAAGACCGCTTAGCTTTTGTACAAATCTACATCAGCAGGAGGCTGCTGGTGGGAGAGGAGGTGGCCAAACCCCATCAGGTAGGAGATGGGGAGCTCCAGCATTGCTGATGACAAAAGGCAGCAACTGGCACATGGCAGAGGTCTTCCATCCTTCTCAAAGGAGGTTTTAAAAATAAAAGTAGGAATTGATGAGATCCTGAACTTGAGCTTCACTGTGGGAGGGCAGAAGGACAGACCTTGGATGTTTAACTCCATTCAGGTTCAGGAGTCTGGCACTTGCCATCAGTGAGGGCAGTCCCTGCAGCTTCTCAGATGTGAAATTTCTGATCAGTTCTTGCATGGAAGTTTGCTGGCTCAGAGTTTGAGCACAAACAGCATCAAGCATGTCTCCTCTATACTTCAGGGGTTTCTGCCAGCCCAACTGCTCCTGGGGAGTGACCTTGTCTCTAGGAATTAGGCCTTTCGTTGCAGTCCCTTGTAAGAAGTTGAGAGAGGATTAATTGGTTTGCTTACTGCAGGTTCTGGAAGAACCTCACATTTTTCAGTGGAAGATGACTCTGAAAGTACTTTCCCATGGTGAAACAAAACCTTGCCAAAATAAAATGATGAATCCTGAATATCACTGGCAGCATTAATTGCCAATTTTTGAACAGTTCATTTCTATCTGCTCCTCCTTTGCATGTGTGCAGTGAGTTCAATGCCTCTCTGTGAGTGCTTTCTTCCCAAGCTGACCCTTGGTGCAGGAAGCACGGGTGCCAGTGCCCTGTGTTCCCCCAGGTCTTGCATGGGCGAAGTGCATGGGACACAGCAGAAACCCACCACACCATCAAGATGAGCGCATAGCTGGCATTTGCAACCCTGAGACTAAGGATAGGTCCTATTAAAAAATTCATATAGGAAACATTCAGCAAAGGTGAAATGCTACTTGAGCTTTTTCCCTCTGCAATCACAGCACCTCTAACTGGAGTATCACTAAAAAAAATAATTGAATGAAATGAGTTTTTAAGGTTCACCAGGATAGCCTCAATCTTGTTGTGGGATTACATTCCCATCCCTCTACCTGGTAGAGGGTGAGCAAGCAGCCTGCTGACCCAGGTTAGGTTTTGTACCCAAGGCAGAGGATACTCTGCCCTTGGCAGCAAGGAGGGCAGTGCTCAGCCAGCCGGGGAGGCTGCTGACCTTCCTTGGATCAACAGCAGCCTCAGGAAGTTTCTTTGCCTTGTCTTGAAAGGCTGCAACACCTAAAAGATATGCATAACAGCTAAGAGCATTTTTGTGCTTTAGCTGCACAACTGAATTAAATAACCAATGGATATTTAAGTCCTGCTCTAACTCTTCCCACGCTTAGCTGAAAGAGGGTTGCTTGGTGCAAAACCAGCTCTTGAAAGCTGAAACCATCTTCCAGATGATGGCAGGTCCTTGCAGTGGCAGCTCACTTGATTTCCTCATATGGTAAGTGCAGAGGTAGAAAGTTGGAGAGCAGTGGGAGGGGTGCTGGGAGCTAATGAAGGCCTTCAAACTAAGAGTGATGTTAGAGGGTGTCAGGAGGCAGAAGGTGCCAGCTGCCTGACAAAAGAAATATAATTACTCACTATTAAAGAACACTCCAGATGCTTGATATAGTCATGGATGTTCTCTTTTTTTATTATTATTATTATTTTTTTTTTTCAGAAAAGCATCCTGCCTGCCTACAATGTCAGGGCCAAAACCCAGGAGCCTTTGTTCAAGCAAATAGACCATCAATCTCATGAGTAAGATCCAATCTTAGCAGTTAATGCTGCAGAGGGGTGGTTGCTTCTTCAAAATACTAAAATCTTCTTCACATCCCCTTATTCCTCTGGGACATCATTACAAGCAGGGTGTGATTGTGCAGATATTCTCTTGGCAATCTGGGGTGGAATGCGCACTCTCCAGTGATTCTGCAACATAGATCTCTTTGCATCTCTACTCTCTTCTGTTTCTTTATAATGAGCTAATGGGTGACTGTTACTCGTATCTGGACAAGCATTTCTATCAAAATAAATAAATAAATAAATAGAGGAACAATATTCTATTTATATTTATATAAATATAAAAGTTTATCTGTTGACCTTCACTGGCAAAAATGTTCCATCAAATTGCACTCAGACCATAGGATGCTCCATAGATTTTACAAGTACAGGGGTGATTGAAACCATATAGCCAAAAACTGTTGTGAAAAGAGGACTGCTGAAATTAAACAGGTTGAAAGCTGTCTGGCAGCTCCAAATACAGCAGAGAAGTATAGCCCAAGAGCTCAGCAAATTTAATCTTTGAAGAGGTTTATTGTTTTATCGGGTTTTTGTTTAAGAAGGGTTTCATTATATATAACAATGAGATAAATTTTTACTTAGCAGATTTATTCAACAGGTTTATTCTTTTAACAACCCTCATTGTATTTCAGCAGCTGGTATGTGGGGCCTTATGTATCAAGGAAGTTTATTACTTTATCAGGTATGAATTTTAAGTTTTCCTAATAATATAAGATGTGTGGAGGTTTATAGGTAGTACATTTTTCTATTTGTCATTTGAGCCTTTTTACATAATGTAAGCTACATTGTAACTACATGACAATGCTGCTAGCAATGGTCATAAGTGTGTTGTAACTCATACTTTCTTGCCACATCTGTAATAGATCTCACTTTCCTGTCCCAGTGTTTTTAAAATCCTTAAAAGTCCAACTACAACTACCCTGACTAAATTGTCTCTGTAAATTAGAAGAACAAAGTGAAGTAAAAAGTAGTATTGACATTAGTAAGTAAATGGACTGTGTTAAGTTGTTTTGATAAAAATTCACTCCTTCTGGACTTGAAAGAATCACAAAATCACCTAGATGGGATGGAGAACTTGGTTTGGCATCAGAACTAGCGATGCTTGATGCCACTGCACATTTTTCATCCAAGATTATCTATTACTGATTATTTAAACCAGAAATCAGTTTGGAAGTCACATGTTCCAGAGGGAATGGCTTGAAAATTCAGGCAGCTGTCTCTGGCTTGTGGCTTTTTCTAAGGAAAGTAATTAAAGAATGCTTTGGTTTTATTGTATTTTTGGATTGTTTTAATCTTTCTTCTTCTGCTTGAAAGAAGAAAGGTGATACAAACAAACAAAACAACAAACAAACCAAAAAAAAACAACTTTGAGATGTAAAGTCAGTCCTTAGAAATATTATTATTTGTAGTTTTACAGCATGCATTTTAAATCAAGTTGAATTTCAGTGATTTGTTTTAATGACAAAAGAAAGATCTATCACAAATCTCTTTATGTTGTGAAGCAGCAATTAAATTGTAGAGCTGGTTTGGTGTTTGCTGATGAAATGCTTTTCATCAGAAAATGCTGATGAATCAGAACAAGCCTGTTTACAGATACAAGTTCATTTCAATTTATTTCTCTCTTAAATATCAGGGGAAAACTTCTGAAATTTGTTTGAATAACAATCTGCAAGCCTGTAGTTCAGGTTAAAAGGCTTTTCTTTAGAAACCTAAATGAATTGAAGCAGAATTAAAATGTTTTATAATTAATAGTTCATTTGTTTTGTACTGGGTTATTTTTCCCACTTTGGTTCATGAATGCATTTGAGTTCATCATGGCTTTGGACAAGACATTCCTTGTTTCTCAAATTTTTAGAGATTAGAAGAATTTTCATCCTTGCACTAGTAAGGATTTGTTTTTTGTATTAAAAAATAAAAAAAATAAAAAATTCCACAGCAAAATGCATCACAGTAATTTTGTATGATGACACATATAATCTGTAACTTTAATCTTTACCTATAACAGTTTCCCTTTTCCTGACACCTTTACTCACATGAGTTGTCCTTTAAATCACAGTTAAGGGATACATGCAGTAAGTGTAAAGTTTAAGACTTTGTTAGCCTAGTCACTGTAAAATATATTGCCTTGTTGCTCTCTCCTATAAAAACTTCTCCAAGCAGTGGGATGTTGCCATCTTGAATGTGCAAATTATTGTATTTGTCTATAATAACAATAATAATAAGAAAGGGGGACATCAGACAGGTCCTTGCCTACAGCTCATATTTAGAATTCTGAAATCATAATTTAGAATATGATTTAATAAAACATGAGAGATGTAATAAAATAGGTATATGTTTGTGTTCTAATTACATATGTCTTTTCAGTGGTTCTACTATAGAAGTTCTTTTTAAAGACATTTAATTGGCATTTACTTGATATTTTGTGATGACTGAAATATAACCTATCTGGTTGATAGATATGTAGAGTTTACTTTACAGATATGTACTTTTAAAAAATATATATATTTTCTAAAGGTTATTGAATGGTTTAGATAAAATTTGCAGTTCCTTCAAGCATAGTTGTTGTATCTAGTAGCTCTCAAATGATGAAATATTCTAGCTTAAGACAAATTAAAAAAAAAAAAAAAAAAAAGATTGGCACTTTATATGAAACACTGGGCCTGATGAATGCAGATAGAGTTTTGCCATTGCCTTTAGTGTGGCCAGGAGCTATGGCAAAACTCCCGCTTTGAAGCGACTTCAGTAGACAAGGACTGACACTTCACTTTGCTCCTGCTTCCTGAGTGTTTCCAGGTTGTGCTCTGTGCTTTTCTCTGTCCCCTCCCATCTGGGTGTCTTTAAACCAAATGATTTTCATTTGATAGTTTGGGTCACATTGGACCAAAACCACCTTTTATTTATATTGACTTAATTTCATTAACTTCAATGCAGTTATTTCAGGTTTCAAACAGATGAGTTGACATAATAATTAGGTCAAATTCTTGTAGAAATTTTAGTCTGGAGGCAGGGCAGATTTAGGTACTTCTCAGTGCTTTTAAAAGGTAAGGCTCTCAGAGAGATGTACTCACCAATAGTTTGCTATTTGTTATGAATATTTGTTCCACACTTCAAGAAGACTTTGGTAAGTTCATGCTAAATGATGGTTTTGACTGCAGACTTTTTTTCCTGAATCTCATGCTTTTAATTTAACAGACAGGTTTGAGAATTACAGGCTCTGTCCTTAAGTTAATAAAGCTACTGCCAACCCAATACTGTTGAGTTCCAGTATGGCGGTGGTGGTGTCTTACTGCTGGCACTGTTCTTTTATATTAATTCTGTGCTCTCCCTCATCCTGAATCATAGTAACTATTGGTGTCTTCTTGAAAGTATTGATACATCTAACATACACATGGATCTAGCACGATGACTCTGGTACATAAGGTGTAATTGTGGCAGCATGCAGTGTTACAGCACACTACTACCAGCCTTCTCCGTCTCTTCTCCAGTGCTGTATAACTTTCCTTCTCCCACACTTCTAAATTGCTCTATGGAGATGGTCCATTAAAAATCACAAGAAAGCTTGAACGTTTGAATAACCTTTGAAATTATTGACAAATCAGCCCCAATAGGCTGCCTAAGAGCCTAATGTAGAACAAGAGATCGATGACGATGCTGCAGAGACAGGATCCAGCTGTAAAAGTGAGGGGATTTTTCTGTGCTGCCACTGAAACACAAATATAGCTGAAATGATACGCTGTTTGAATGGATCCTGGTTTTCTTCTCATGCTCCTCCCTGCAGAATAACTTCACATGGTACCATCTCCCAGTGAGGCCTGCACTTGTCCTGAAGTCAGGAAGAAGTGACAACCTGGAGTAACCAGTGAAGAGTATGCACTGCATGAACCTGAAAACTCCAAGCAAACCTTGACATCTCAGCAAATTCACCTGTTGGATAAGGAATTTACTCCATGTCCTTGTGCCATTCCTGTTGCCACTACATAGGAGCATCCATAGTCACTAACATCCATTCAGTCACAAACCAGCCTCAAATTATTTCCATTTGACACCTGGGGGAGAAAAGTAATTTGTTCACAAAAGAAATCTGTGAAAAATTCCAAGTCTCCATCAGTTGAATCAAGATCATATGTTATTTTTTTCCCTTCCATTCTTGTGAGAAATGAGGTCCCTTCACTTAAATTTACCCATTTCCAGAGGAGCAGGAACCTCTGGCCATCAGCAGGCATAGGTACATGGGCTACATTTTCTTTTTTTGCTCCCCTCATTTCTGTGGACCACACGTGAGGTCTGAAGCCAATGTGCACAGTTAAGGGCTGAGTAATAAAGCTAATTTATTTATGTCCATTACTCCCCATTCTCCAGGAGAAGGGCAATTTTCCCAAGCTTATTCATAAAATCTAGAAGTCTGGTAGAGCAATACTCCTTCCTAGAAGCATTCCTGTTTTCTTTCACCAGATAAATGTATCCCACCTAGGTCTGTTTGGCACAACAGAGACCTCTAAAGATTGGTTAGATTAACAGTATCTCCAGAGACATATCTGGCATTATTTCTTATTTGAAGGTAGAAGTGTGGCTCTGCATCATGTATTGCCCCCTTCATGCTGAGCACATCTTTAGAAAGGTCAGCTCTTGGAATGATCTGAAAGTCTGCTCCTTTTCCCTTGTGCTGTTTAGAGGCACCTGACCTTTCAGTGATCCTAATTTCTCTTTCTTTTTTCCTCCTTCCCCTCGGCCTATTATTTATTGAAGTGGAATGGACCTTTATTTCCCCTACTTTTTCAAAATAGTTTCTAAAACAAGTGACCAAGGACAGCAAAGATGCAAGTTAAAATTCAGGTTATCTTGATATTTCACCAAGAACCTTTTGTTTTCAGAGCTATCCCATTGCATAAAATTTTGAGCTGCGCATCTTGTTACTCTTTGACTTGCACTGGGAGAAGTTAGCTAATGCAATTATATAATATGCTAATGGGTAATTGGAGGTCAAAATATAGAAGAGGAAGTGGAGTGTATGAGCAAAGGGGCAAAGTGAGAAAGGGAACAGTGGAGACCTGGAGGAAAAAGCAAAGTTTTGAGTGATTTCAGGATTTTAAAGAGAGTTCCAATGGGCAGGAGGCAAAAGTAAAAACAAATCCTGTAACCCCACCTATACACCTTAATTATCACTGTGGATTTCCAGCTGTGCATTTTACACCTCCTTTTCAGTTGAATTGATGTCCCTTTCCCCAAACCACTTTAGCTCTGTTTCTAAAGGGGAAGTTTTCTAGTTTATCTGATGTATTTCTTTTAATTGAAAAGTGACATGGTTTTGGCAAACTTATTTTCTGTCAGCAAGAGGCTGGTTAGCTCTTTGGTTGGTTCCACTTATCTGGGAATTAGCACTAATTGATTTCTTGTTCAAAATCACTGCACACCAGAGTCTTGTCTTTCTTGCTAAAATAAGACTAAATCCAACTGTAGTTGGAGGTGGTATCTATCCCTGCTTGGGCTGTTCAGTTTCTATGTTTTCATCCTAAATGTCTTTGCTCTTTTTCTTTATGGTCTTCACAACACTCTTTGTTTGACAGTCTCTTCCCAAAGGGTCATTCTCTCCCGCTCATTTTAGCAGGGGATTTGCTACATGCTTCTATGGAGCTGAGTTCAGCTGGGATTAATAAAAAGATCTTTATTATTATTATTTATTATTATTGTTATTTATTTCTGTTTGGCCAAATCAGCCATAGCAAAATTGTGAGGAGTACATTATAGATAAAATTATATTTCCAGGATTTTGGTTTGGACCTCACAAAAGCACCATTTTGCCTAGGTCTGGGAGAACGACATGACTCAGAACAATGAGATTCTGCGGGAGATTTATCATGTGCTTGGTGAGAAGAAGCTTGAGAATTATCTCAAATATTACTTAAAAAAGAGCATATGATACATGCAAAGCTGTTCAGAAACAATATTTGCCAGACTCATTATTAAAAACCTTCTAGAAATCAGAGTGTGACTGCAGACAAAATCCTAGCTTGAGAGGATGGGAAGGAAATGAAACACCCTTTGCTCTAAAGTACCTACACAAAAACGTTGCTCCAGTTTGCAGAAATAAAAGCAATGGCTGGGAGATGAAGACAATACTGTTCAGATCGCTTAGTGGAGTCCAAGTGGCCTTTTGTGGGGTTGGTAGGGCGAATGGACTGGGGAGAGGATCTACCTGTGTTTCCTAGGCACTGTAAGGGCACTGTAGCATGATTAGCACTCCTTGCATCCAGGGGCACTTTGGATGTATCTCGCTCTGTTTGTGTTTCTGGTTCTTATAATGAAAATGAGATCCCTCGTGTAGCCCTCTGCCATTTTGCACGTCAAAGTGAAAGTATATGTGCTCATTGTGGGTATTAGTGTCTCAGCTTAATGACAGAAGCCTCGGACAAATAAATCCATGTGCCATGGAGGATTTTCCTAATGAAACTGAAGTACAATACTGTTTACATAATGTCCTTTAGACTCTATTCAAAACAGCAAATGTTGGACATTGCTGTTATCCACCGACACCAGCTAATACAGGCGGGAATGAGGATGTAATGCAAAGTGGCAGCTTCCTTTAACTTTTCTCCAGGATTCTGTGCGATGGCTCCGAGCATCCCCTCTGAACTTTTCCCCTCATGCGTGGTTTTTTCCTTTTTCTTTTTTTTTTTTTAATTTTATTTTTAATATATTGACATTCCAGCCCTAGGAACAAGGTCTTCACTCCTTTTCTCATTTCAAGATCTTGTTTTGGGAGAGCTCTAACACCTGTCCACTGATCGCCTGCCAGTCTGCATCTGTGCCCAGCTGACAGGGCTGTCTGCTTTGACTAATGATGTGATTGATGGACAAAATAAGGAAGAACACACAAAAAAACATTTCTGTCTGGTCTGGTGTGTCAGCAAGCCTTCATCAAGTGGCTGCTGAAGGTATATTTTGCTGCATGCCTCATTACACAGTAATGGCATTCCCAGGCAAAGCTGTTTCTTTTCATGACACAAGACAGCAGGCAGCTTTATGGACTCTGGGCCTATCGAGCCTGGAGGAGAGAAGCACTAAAGAGTGGTCATTTCCAAAAGTGCCGCAAGTTGCTTTTTTGTTGTCATGAATTTAATATGAATCAACGCAATATGAAATGAGCATGAGGAATTTTAGTGACTAGTCATTTTTTAAGACTGCTGTCTAAACAACCATCAAGAAAACAAAAACAAAAACAAAAACAAAAACATTTTCTTCCACCAAACCTGTTGCAAAAAGAAGTCATCTGTCAATTTTATTACATTTAAAAAAATAAAAAAAAAAAGTACACCAAGGCATATAGTCCAAACAAATGTCTGTTTCAGTGCTAAACATGTGGAAAATGCCACATATCTGAAGCAAAAAAAAGGCAAATAACTGGCAGGCTGAATGCAGTATTTAACAACTAAGATTTAATGGCTCTTTACGTAGATCTGCATGAAGAGCACTCTTGTGCAGTTTACATATTCTGCTAGGGGACTGCCTGCTTAAGGAAACACAAGACTCACACGGTGGCCATTAGGTAACGTGACATGAGGGCAGCTATGAGACTGCTGTGTGCCTTCCACTGGTGGTAAGGGATCATCAGGAATCATGTTGGGAGAGAGGGATAAGGCAGCAACTCCCTGCCATTGGCTTCCCAAGTCTGCTGTTCTTGCCTGCTTGAAGCTGTGGCGCTCATATCCACCTTTCCCACCACTCCTTTTAGCTTGGTTTCTCCCCTCCTCTCAAGGCTTGTTGCTTACCATAGAGTTTTTGCTTTTTCGGAATACTTAATTTCACAGCAAAAAGCAAGTTATGCTTCTTAGCCAAAAATTTTTGTTTTCCTATCCATAATACAAGAGGTGTTTTTCTGTGCATTATTATGAATAATCTGTGATTTTAATGAGTTGTGGTTAGTTAAGAAATTGTTCTTCATGCAATAGATACTACACAATAAATTAGAAAATGTATACGAATTCTTTATACCCACTTAAAGAGAGAAAAGCATCAATGCAAATTCTTGTTATGACAAATGTAAAATATAATTTTTTAAAGTGCATTTCATTTACTGTAATAGTAAGAACCACTTTATCAATGCCTAAGAGTACAGAAAAAAATTAATACAGGATAATTCAAAGCAAATAAATAGCATGATTAAATTCAATGTGGCACTTACTTACAGACACAATCATGCTATCCTTACATATGAGTTAAAAGAATAATAATAGAAATACTTTTTTTGAATCAAGAATAAAAGACTTCTGTGTTAATGCAAATAACTAAAGGCTGTTAACCTGCTTTCTTTAGACTTGATACTAAATAAGGCAATTCCAGGCTCAAGGGAAGAAGAAATTCTGTTGATTGAAAAGTTTAAACAAAGTAATTATTCTATCAACTGCAGAAGGGAAGCTAAGTACCACAAAATATCAAACACCTGCAGGTTTCCAAGAAGTTCTCTGCTGAAAACCAGAAGCAGCTGGGTAAAGGAGAGGCCATTTTATCAGTAACCAATAGGTTTCTGTGCTCCGGTGACCTTGAAGTCAATACTAGTGCCAAGAGCTTACTGTCTGCTGTTTCTTCTTGCATTATTGGTTTGAGAACCATAAAAATGTCAGAGATATACTATAAATCACAGTTCAGTTGGGTTTTGTTGTCTTGGTTCATTATGTATGTATGTATGTATGTTTTTTTTGTTTGTTTGTTTTTTTTACTTTAGCTTAGCCTGGCCATATTCATTTGTGAATTGTGGGCAAGTAGTTAGCAGAATGTGTCTCATTACTTTTTGTATGGAGCTTTGCAATCTTTTTAATAGTGATCTTTGAATTTCTGTGCTAATTTTGGTAATGCTGGGAGACAGGCTTTGGGGTGGGTGGCGGCTAGGAGCATGCTGTGCTAGGATATGGTGGGAGCATGGAGGGGGAGTTATGGCTCTTTTCTTACCTCCCTCCTTTTATTTTATTATTTTTTTTAATTGCTCAGGTTTGGGTTTTGCTTTGGTAAGGGAGATGTGCCATTCATTTAATTTAATTTTTATTTTTTGGCCTATTTTCCCTGAAGTTGTTGTGTGTGTCAAATTTGTCATGGTTTAATGTCTTACTGTATTTCCCTGCACAGGAACCACTAAACGCGTTTTCAAGTTAGAATCCTTAAAGTATGATCATCTTATCCATCTGTTCAAAAAGCACAAAGACACAAGTCTGGGTCAGAAAAGAGACTTGGAAAAATCCCCTGTACTCAATCAGTTTCTGGCAAGTGAATTTGTCTCATGACTTCAAGAGCTGGTGGAAAAAGAGAGAATTTAACTGCAAAAATATTATCTTATCAGCTCTTTGCTTGGAGCCACAGCAAAAAGGTTTCCAGTCTTGTAGATAGTAGCAGAGAAACTCAAAGGAGATCTAACCTTAGGTTATTTCCTTTAATCTTAGGAGAACCAGTCACCCGTTAACATGCCTATATATACATGTATATACAAAAACATCTATATAGCCATATATAGGAGCATACAAACTTTTTTCCTAATCAGGTTTATTTATCTTTCTTCATGGATTTTTCTATTTCCTAAGTCTTTAAAAATCCTTTTTCACTTCTTCTGCATCATGTTCAGGCTCTTCTTTCTGTTGCCTGTACACGTTCCAGTAGTTAAAGCCTAGGACTCTAGAAGAAATCTGCTGATTTCTTCATTGCTTTGTACAGAGACACAGACACACACACACACACACACACACAAAAAAAAAGGCATCTGAAGATCAGATGTCTTAATTATATGTCTTTTGGATGTGTGGGAAATGCATTTGAGGTATTGCGAATATTTTACAATCATGTATTTTTACAAGGATCACGTGTATAGAAAGAAAACACGTCTTTTCCTTGCCTGTCTTTTTGAATCCAGGCCCTCGGACTGGAATCTGTAGTCCACTGAGGTCAATAGACTTTCGGGAACCTTTCAACTACAAAGTCAAGTTTTTCTAGAAAAAAAAAAAATCTTTTAATTCTACTTTTATAATTTTTTTTATTGACTGAATTGGGGATTTGACACATACAAGGCCGTGGAATCGTGTGGTGCTGAGCTGTGTCCCTGAAGATGAGCTGTGCTCCTTTTTCCTACAGAAATCACCAGGAACCAACAAATGAGCCCCAAAACTGCTGCCCCAGTGACTTTGGCAAAGAGGGAGGCTTTTGTCTCTGCGAAGAAGTCGGCATTTATATTTGCAATGGAAGTGTCTGTCAAAAGCAGCATGAAGTGTTCTTAATTGTTATTTATTGATATTAATAACAATTATCATTTGTTATTAATATTAATTAGTTGACAGGAGTGGGATTGAAAGGGCAAAAACAGATGCCCAGTGGGGAAGGGAATGAGATGCTCCAGTGACATTTCCATTTCCTTTGAAAAGCTGACAAAGTCCCAAGGAAGTGTCTGGTGCAAGTCAGGCTTCTGCTACACCTTTCTCCCTGCTAACTTTGTGATCACATAATTAACCTCTCAGAAATGCAGACCAAAGTCTTCTGTTGCAAAAACAAGCCCTGCGTTTGCCTGACAAATGAACACCAAGTATCAGCAAGCCAGGATAGGCAGCGGTGGAGGAAACCCTGTCCTAAGAAACAGCTATGAAAAATTTTCAATAAGCTGAGTCTTATCATTAGGATACTGTAGACATATTGAACCTTGTCAGGTTTAATGGAAAGCATTATGTACTTGTTGAGTATCAGGATGAGAACTTCTTTCTGCTTAAAAAGAAGAAAAACTAATTATTAATTCTTAGCAATCTGTGACCACTGATCTTTACAGAGTACTATGATGACTAGAGCTGAGTGAATAAGTGATGTTTCCATTCCAAGGCGATACTAAATGTAGATAAATAGCTCAGGGAATTTTTTTTCTTGTTTACTTGACTGTTAATTTATATTTCTGTTCTTTTTTTTTTCTTGGTTTTTTTTTTTTCTTTTTTTTTTTTAGCTTTCGAAATAAGAAGAAATGAAATGGAAAGGAAAATTAGTGTTTGAATTTTTTAAAAAAAAGTTTAGGTTCTTACATTTTAATATTGCTGTGCTTTTTCGATTGCAAATGGTGCAGTAAAGTAGAAGTGAATTTCCTAGTTGTTTCCCTGTTTGCTTATTTATGTTGTTGTGTTTGTTTTGTGCTCTTTTTGTCTTTTTTTTTTTGCTTTTTTTTTTTTTTTTTTTTTTTTAAACTGGAGAGAAGGCTTTTGGTGGAATAATTTTGCTTAGATCTTGTCACAGTACCTTGCGTATGGGAATCATTAGGGATGTGAGATTAAGAGCCTATCGGCCGAAGGTAATGAAATCAATTTTAAACTTCTGGTGCCCACAAGAGGGGAAAAATCCTGTTTTTTGATAATGTGTCCTGCAGGTTGTAACAGTAGAATGCTTAAGGCTGATGGGGAGTTTAAGGCTCACCTCTCAAACCAAGCTACTGAAGGATGTTGTAACCATCTC
The DNA here is from genome assembly GCF_964035555.1 of Netta rufina. Taxonomy (NCBI): domain Eukaryota; kingdom Metazoa; phylum Chordata; class Aves; order Anseriformes; family Anatidae; genus Netta; species Netta rufina. The sequence continues at coordinate 20,510,863 of NC_140136.1, forward strand.
TGGGCAGGGAGAGATCCTCAGACACCAGGAAATGAGTGTCTCTACTCTGTTTAACTGGAATTGTTTGTCCCTGCAGTGTTTTAGGTATAGGTCTGTATTAGCCTCAAGAGCAGGGAACTCTAGCACATTTATGAGCACACCTTTTCTCCTTAAATAGATCCATCAGTGAGCTCAGTGGAGGATCTATCTTCTACATGTATATTAGTTCACAATCTTTTAGTGTAAAATGCATGGTGTATATACACGCTATTGTACTAAATTCTACATGCATATGCAATGCATTAGGAGAATGCTGTGTATAATGTAGCCACCATATGTCATATAAAATAAAAATGAAGAGGGTATATGAGAAAATACCATACAGCATATGGCAATATGAATATTAACCTCAATCTATAAATAGCTTCTGAAATATCTGTTTTAAAATAAGGAAAGAAGCATAACATGATAGCAGTTGAGTAGAAATTCTGCATCTTTTAAAGTTCTTGATGTCAAGGAGGCAAAACACCATTCCAATACTTAGATTTAATATGTACATCACACAAAAATCAATCATGTAATATTTTCATGGCAGGCGTAGAATTTTATGATATTTATGATGATCATGGAATTGAGATTCATATTTTATGGATAGAACTAATGAAGAAAATGCACCAGAAAAAAAGGTGTAAGGAATGGTAGTGAAGTTGAAAGAAGGAAAGGAAAACTTAATGTAGTCAAGCATTTTTGGTACATTTTGTATTCAGAATACCTGTTAGTATGTTCACAAAGCAAACACATTTTAAACATGTAAAATAGAGAACAATGAAGTGTCCTCTTTCCAATTTCAATCAGGGATATTGCAGTAGGAAGAGAAGGAAATCTTTTTATTTACTTATTTGTGAGTATGGGTGTGTATAGGAAAAGACATGAGATTTGTGGACCTTGGACAAGGAAGGTCCAAGCAATGGGACTTTTCAGCTTTTGTCTTGAAGCGGACAAGTTGAAGTACCTGCCAGGAAAATGAAAAATAATACTCTCTTTTACTGGAAATTAGACCAGTCCAGTTCTTCATCACTAAGGGGGCACAGGATAATGCTGCTATCGGCTTCCTTACTTCACCTCCAGTTCATTCAGCAGCTGCATCTTTGAAAAGTGTCCCTAGCAAATGATGGTAAGCAATTTTTATTTAATTTCTGAAACAAAGCCAAAATATTTTAAGATGAGTAATAGAGTACAAGACAGTCTGACCTGGGTCCTATTTTATTAATATTTCTTGTAGTAGACACCTCAAAGAAAAGACCCTTCATACTGGTCTGCAGAGACCCTACAGATTTTCTACAACCCATGATGTACAGAGGGCTGTCTGTTACCCAGTCCTGGGGCACAGCATCAAGAAACACAGCAGTACTATCAATGTGAAATTTCACCTAGTAGGATTCTTAAGAATTTCTCCTAGAAGACTTCATGGGCACGTCTGGGCTTTGCGGACAGCAACATCTTCCTCTTGTCTTGATGGCAGGCCATCAAAGGCCTGTACCAGGAACACAAGCAAAGGGAACGCCTTTTCACTGTAGGTGTTTCAATTCTGAGATTATCTAAGATGCCTGGACAGGTGCCTATTGCTGTGCTGAGGCTAGCATCTCTCCTGTGCTAAACTGAGCCACCCACTTCCAGGGAGTAGCCTTTAGAAGAGAATCCTTTCTTCCATGGTCTTTGGCACGGTGATGCTGCAGCCAGCTGCTCACCTTGCAGGAGTTACACCTACATATTTTGTGATACTCCAACATTAATTCCATATTTAGCATATGTTATTAGAACTTGATCATCCTGAGAGGTCATTACAATCAATATTGCTTGTATGTGTAGGTATGTTCATTCCTGAGGTGCCTGTTTTCCCAACAGACTGGTAGCACACTCTCACAGGGTGTCTGTCACACTTCTGCTCAGCTATTTAATTCACCAGGGCTTTGTGGTGGATGATATCACTTTGTTCTGTAGTACCTGCCCATCAGTGGAAGGAAAGAAGAGCTGCAGAGATTATCTGAATTTTAGCTTTGCCTTCTAAGTTGTCATACTTTTTTTTTTTGGTTCTAAATGGGATGCTTTGGTACAGGTATGTTTTGCTTTCCACCAGAGTAATAATGGTTAGTAGAAAAATACTACATTGTGTGCTTCCCATAACAGTTTTCATTATTAGCAAGCATAGTAAAGAAAAATAATTAACTAGTGAAAGGTTTGATAAGTCAGAGTTTTATGTTTCTCAAAAATTACTCATTCCCATATGTACTCTACGAATGGTATTCTGAATGCTGAACTCACTATAACCTGCTCTTAGAGAGACTCTTGCCTCACATTGCCATTTTGGCATTAGAAACAGTAAAAGTAAAAGCAGATTCAAATAATATGTAAATGTGTAATGGCTTTCCAAAGCAGATTGATAATTACTTATTGCACTAAATAATCCTAGAAGTATATTAGAGGAGGAATGTGAGAAGAACAAATGAACTTACATAAGTAGAGAAATCTATGCATCTCTTCTGCTGTCTGATTCATTTAAACAGTCTTACTATTGTATCTGTGTGGAGGAGAGGTAATGAAGTTTGTTTTATGCTGCTATATCTTTTTTTTTTCCAGTTTGTTTTATTTTAAGAAATGCAATGGTAGCTATGGGTCGAGTTAGCAGCCACCAGTGCCACTAAAATGTTGCATTTACCTCTTTTCACATAGCGTGGGGAATAAGAAAAATATGACCCTAAACTTAAGTTCTTGTGCAGTAAATATTTCTGCTGCTCAAAATTAGAGTTTTGTTGTTTTGAAAAACATTTCCTTTTCTAATTTTTTTAATTAAGCTTTCAGCTGGCACCAACTAAATGTGTTTGACCTTTTGAAAGCTAATTTCCAAGAATAACCTCCTCTTATACACTAAATTATCTTGTAAATAAAAAGGTGTAACACAGGAGCATAGGAAGCAATTGGGCTTTATTCATCAATGCCTGTCTCTGGAAATCAGTTGGCAAACTGGAGCTTGATACTCTGTGAGAGGACAGGTAGTAGCATATTACTAATGATTTTTATTTTTTTTTAATTTTTGGAGGGTGATTTTTCAGGTAGCTTTATTTTAGTGGGTAAGATACCATGCTCATGCGTTATCCTTTCACAGTAAACATGGAACTCATTTTTGTTGCTGTGGTACGAAGGACACATTTTGGTACCTGCTGCAGGGGCATTGGGAAGGTGGAATTTTTACAGGTGCAGGCTCACATGTGCAAAAAGGCAGCTCAGTTTGCAGCCCAGTCGAAACACAAGCCTTCACAGGATGCAGCTGCAAACCTCCATTTAAACTTTTAACTGAGTTGTGTGTAATTTAAAACTAATTGTTACTTGATATATACACAGAGTTGAAACAAAAACGTGTGTGTCATCACTTCCCTTTCTGCCAGCTAGATTTGAGCTGTATTTCTGTGAGCCTTTCCAGGAGCAGTGGAAGGTGCAGTGCCACTGGGCACCTCTGGCCGCAGCCAGCTGTGGAAGCTGAAAGGCTGGAACAGGCTATTTTTGAAGCAGCACAGTGGTAGGGAACATGGCTTGGGTATTTCAGAGCGGGCAAGTGCATGTCTCTTTTCAATGTAATTTATTTGTATTTCTCTCTGTGATCACAATTTTTGCCCTCAGTGAGGTCTCAGGGAACCTTATCCCCTGCATAGGTGAAAGATGATGCAATGCTGACTCCGTTTCTGCTGCCTCCCATTTCTGCAGGGCTCCTTCAACTCTGACTGAAGGGTTACTGCAGCAGGCGCAAGCATGGCATGGTCACTCCATTTAACCAGTAAAGGGAGCAGTGATTTTTTTTTAGCTTATCTTTAGAAATTTTATGTGTCCAGTGTTTCTGATGGAGAAATGCTAAAATGAATCCTTGACAAGAATTTCTGGTATTTAATTTATTTTAACTATCAAAATTAACTGGAAACATTTTACATGAATTGTACAGTGCCTTTGTTTTTTTTTTTGAATGCAGGCCCCACCCTTCTGGAAACCAATGTTGGCTTGCTTGTTTTCCCCTGTTTAAAAAAAAAAAAAAAAAGGGGTCAAATAATTACATAGATCTTATTTTAGGGCTAAAACCCTTGGAAAAAATCAGCTAGAATTACACCTTCTCTGTGAAATAGCAGCAATTAGGACAAGCGCCCTCCTCTAACTCTGAGTCAGGCAGCTTGGGTGACAAATATGTCAAATTAATACATCACCAGGTATGAAAGCACAGTTAGAATTTGACTGAGGTACTTCCAGCCTGAGAAAGAGAACGATTTATCAATGCAAACTTAATAACATCTATTTGAATCTAACTAAAAATCAATATTTCATTACCAAATTGTTAGTGAGAATGAAGAAAAATTGCGGAAGTCGGGCAGTTTGGTGGAAAAGAAGCATCAGGAGTTCAATGTGAAGACGGGATGATTCATGAGGCTAAGCCAGTGGAAGGGTGAAGGAGGACGAATGCAGAAAAGTTGGAGGGCCCTCTCTCTTGTGACCTTGGCAGTGAACGGAAAAAAAAAAAAAAGTAGAAAATGAAAGGGACTGTCAGCTCCCAACTGGGATGGATCACACCATAAATCAAGCACAGCCCTGAGAGGGAAGAGGGACTTGGGCTGGGGGACGAGCATGGCTAGGGAAGCCATTGGGTAATTTTAACTCTTTGGACCTTGGATGCCTTTTATTCATACTTCAGCCGAGTTTTTAAAACATGTGAATCCCTTCCCTTTGCAACAGTTAACGTAAAAACGTGTTGGGGCAGATAAATGGTGCAATGTTGCTTTCCATTGGCTGGGATTTAAAGTACAGTACCAATAAGCATTTCTTTCAGCCCAGGAAAAGAGAAAAACGAGAGACTGAGGCTCCTGTGACACACAACTAAATCAATTGTTTGGGAGGCCTAATCCGGGAGAGGCTTTCTGGTGATTTGCAGAAAAAATATAGACTTAAGGACATTAGTATTTCTATTACTGAAATAATGTATTGATCTGAGCAGCAAGGGAGGGAAAAAAAAAAAACAAACAAACAAAAAAAACACTCCTTTTAAAACCTAAAATACAAATGACAATGAAAGGTTGTTGGATTTTATTTTTTTTTTTAATATTTTCTGTTTAATTCTTAAAATCTGTTCTCTGACAGCATGAAGGAGCTGGTAACCACAGAGGGATTCCTTACTATTCTCTGATAGGGGCTGAAGGGAACTCACAGGAAGGGTGAAAATTACCTCTGAATTAAAATGTGCTTTGAGCACTCTATTTGCTGAAGAGACACACAAAGCACCCCTGTTTTTTGTTTATTTCTTCATTTTTATTTTTGATTTTTTTCCCAAAGATGTTTTTTTAACCTTTGCCCTGACAGTATTTTATTTCCTTCTTCTTATCCTTCACAAGAGACCTGGATTTCCCTCCATGGGCCAAACTGACATGCATCCATACCATCCATGAAAGGCGAGGTCTTCTCATTTTCAGTAGGAAAAAGCTTAAGTAGGGTATCTATAATTCTGAACCAGCATCGTAATGGCTGCCATGGATGCCAGTCCCATGCCTGTCAGTGGCTTTGCAGAAGGGTGCAATGAAACATGTTCTGATCTGTATTGCAAGAAAAGGCAATAATGGTTGTTGTGTTTGACTTCCACCTTTCCCTCTGAGTATCCAGGGCTCCTGATGCAAGACAGCTACATGGAACCTTTGGAAGCTGTTGCAAGTGGGCATTGTATTTTTGCACCCTTTTAAATGGCCTTCACCATGTGTGGCTTTCCATCCCTTGGGAAGAAGGCTGAGGAGTGCGGTCTCTCCCATGCTCTCAAGGACCACCTAAATGGTTTTGGCTTGAAAGTGATGGGAAGTTGCTATGAGGTGTGAAGTAATGGCTAAGAATTGGAGAGGGACCAGCAGGTTGTGTTTTAAAGCTCCTATCTCTTAAGAGGAGGAGAGCCCGGAAACTGTGGTGCTGTCCTATTAAGACAGTGGAGGTTAGGGTTGCTTATAGTGCATCCTTTGTGCTACTGTTATGTGGCTTCAGGTGAGCCTTGATTATTAAAGTGTTCACTCTTTCTTGCCTTGGTTTTCAGCCAAACCAACCTGCTGGTCTGAGCCAAGAGGTATTTGCCTGAGTGGTGCTGTCCACAAGAGAGAATAACATTGACTGTGCCTGGCATCATGCCATGACGGAGGACCATGGAATCGGGAAAATGGTGGGCTGTCACCTCCAGCAGTGCTGCCACGGGGAGCCTGTACAGGTTCTGATTTTGGGGAATAGCTTTATTGATGTCGAAGTACGTAAGATACAACTTGCTGTGATCCCCCACCACAGCCGCTGTACTGACCAGGTACTGCTGTAAACAGGGATGTTGCCAGGGGCACAAGCAGTTCATGGACAGCAGAGACCTCCTGAAGTGGTTCAGAGGGCCCAGGGTTGGCGTTTTGCAGGTTGTCTCTGAAAGGTAATGTGGTGAATCAGCTTCCAGCAAGAGGGCAAATAAGCGGCAATACAATAGTGGGATTCAGAAAATGTGGCAAAATATGTATGGATCCCTACATGCTCTGCACTTCGGTTGTGGTACTGCTTTTTTTTTTTTTTTTTTTTTTTTTTTTTTTTTTTTAATCTAAATATAGGACTAATCTCAAAGCCTCACATGAGAAGTTGCAGATCTAATCAAGGTCAGAAGAACATTAAAAAAAATTGGAACAGGAAAAGGCTATCAGGACCAATGTTTCTGTTCCTTTTTTCCTCCTGTCTTAGCTCTGGATCTTGGCTCTAATTGCCATTTATTTTTTATTGCTCTCACTATACTTCTCATATAATGTTTATATTAATGGGGGGGGGGGGAAGTGAAGAAACACCAGGAAATGGAGTGCAATTGGAGTATGTGAGATGTGGCTTTTGTCTTCTTTATCACTGTTTTCTTGTAGTACTTCCAGCTCAGATATTAATTTATCATTGAGAGTGCCGCATAAGTGTGGTCCCTTGTATTTTATTGAAGGCTTGATCTAAATTCCAGATGGTCACCATGTGATCAAGCCAGCCACAGGCAAATAGGATATTCCTTTGTGTTTATATTTGATTTCTTTGCCAAATTCATACCTATCTAATCTTCTGCCCATAAGCCTGCATTCATTTATTCTTTAAAAAAGTGCTCAATAACTCCACCTTCTCATGGACTAGAGACAATGAGGGTGATTACAAACATTCACTATCTAAATGCTGTTAAAATAAAATGCTGTTGCATACAGATGATAGCTCTCCATGTCACAAAAAAAAAAAAAAAAAAAAAAAAAGAGGAGGGGGGGGACAGGGAGTTTACAGCAGCAAAATAATTGTTCTCCATAAGGACTGAAGAGTTCTCAGAGAATACATGATGGGGGACAGGAGTGGACTGACACACTGATTCAGGTAAATGTGTAGATTTTGGAGTGCAAATAACTATGAAATATTACTCATGAAAATCCATGGAGCCATTCTCCTTGTGGAGTCCCTCCTTTAATGCAGGATCTTAAAGGATGTTAATGGGGTACCATGTATGCCAAGGATGCTCATCTTTCCAGGGGGGGGGGGGGGGGGGGGGGGGGGGGGGAGGAAAGAAGAAAAAGGCAAATATCAGATTATAACAAAATTCTACATACTGCAGAACGTAGAAGTAACAATATAAAAACCTTCTTAATCATGATAAGATTAAAGAATTTTTAAAAGCTGCTTTGTAGTCACATTTCCATTTCCTGACAAATTCCATACTTTCTTTCAAATCACTTCTCATCATAATAATACAAACTGTAAAAAAAAAATCCATTTCTGCACTGTGCTATGAAAAAAATGGGGGTGGAAAGGAGAGAATTAAGAGACTCTAAATTTTATCATTCTGTTCATAAAGCAGTACAGAAACCATAACTGCAGCAGAGAAAAGAAACAGATACTGTACCGTCTGAGGTACCATAAACTCCCATAATAGAAACAGATGGCAAAATCGCCTTGGAAGTAAAGGAAGAACTGTACATGCAGCTCTACCATAACATATGACGAGATTCAGGCCTGACACATAAAGGGATGCATCTGGAGCTCTGCCAGAGCTACTGTGTGGTGTGGCAGTTGGTGCTGTGGAGAGGAGCAAACCTGCGATTTCGGGTCAGGGACTCTGCGGAGCAGCTCAGCACTGGGACCTCCTCAAGTGCTTCGAGGTTGTTATTCTGGCTGGGATCAGCAAAGATGGATGGGAGCCCTGGTGGGTTGGTGGTGGGAGCTTCTCCTGAGCCTGTCTCTGCCTCTTGTCCCAGCCCCGCTAAGCAGCGAGCCGAGCAGCTAGCACAGCTAAGCAATTGTGCCACAAGTATCGCACACACAGTAGAAATGGCAAACCTGTTTTATTCTTCTCTGGTATCTAGCTAAGGAAATGTCACTTATTTCATCTGGCGCTGTTTCACTGGTCCTGCTCTGAGTGAAGGGAAATATAACGTGTGCATTGCACTAGAGGGGGAGCTGAAGGTCAGGAGTGAAATATAGCTTTCTGCTGCACTTGGTCTCAGTCTGAATGTTACCTACATTATCATCAGAGCTCACTGTCATAATGGGGAGACCTTGTCACGGGAGGGAGGTCACCTAGAAACAGGAAGAAAAATTGGGGGAAAAATACTAAATAAGATAAACTAAAAAGACGACCAGTAGGGTATCCAAACTTCCTTTGTATGTGTGTTTGAGAGCAGTAAATAATCTGCAAAAGACATGCTTGTCTTCCAGCATCTGAAACCCCACTGTTGTCTTGGGCTCGAGGTGCTGCTCTTCTGAATTCCCATAGCATTGTCAGCATCTTTCCACCAGCATCTCTGCCTCTGTGCTTTTGTGATGGTTTGGTTTTATGAATTCCACTTACATTTTGTGGCAGTTGCCTTTCAGCTATTCATGGGAGAAGGGGATACATCAGCTTGTTTTCATTAGAAAACAGACTGTGGCAAAGAAGCTTCACTCCCTGTCCTGAGACTCTGCATGGGGCCTTGGCCAGCACTGGTGCTGGTAGTGCAGCCACCCTCTGTCTTCGGTGCTGGGAGGCTGGACCTGTCTTCCTACCATGTGGCTCAAACTTCTCCTTAGTTACAAGGCAGAGAAGATTTTAAGCATTAGTGTGAAGAGATGTAGGTATTACGCTGGGTCTGCACTGTTTGCATACCCTCCAGCCACCCAATTAACAGCCTAATATTTGTGCAGAGCATCTTTCATCTGAAGATGTCAAAGAGCTTTGCAAACATTAGTTCATATTAATATGTTGCCAAAAACAAACAAACAAATGTTTCCTTGGTGCTTCCAGGGCTCTCCTCCTCCTGCCACAGATCCAAACCAGAGATGTCTGAGGTGGATCTGGGCACCTGTTCTGGTGAGGGGGCCAACCCCTTGGTGTACTGCTGATGAAAGCCTGAAGCCTTCCAAGGCCATCAGCCAACATCCTGGCTCCAGCTGAGCAAGATGCAGAGGTAAAGACTTGTGTGGTTTGATCTTGACAGAATAATCTAGATTAGCAGCTGCTGTTGCAATCCAGACTGTTTAGGTGGTGCAAAGGTAGAAGGGATTGTGCCTGTGGGACAGCAGCAGCTGCCAAGGGCATGAGAGGTGCCAAGCCCCCAGGTAGTATCATTTGAGGCTCAGGGGATGCTGGGCTCTGGGTATAGCTGTTTTGAGACCCCTTGCAATGGGCAGGGGGAATTAAGGACGGGATTGCTATCTGTCTGCCTGCAAACACTGTTAGTTAGGGATGTAAGATATCATGGTAAATGTCCATGAATTCAAATGACTGGTCATATGACTGCAGCTTCTCTCCCATTTGGATTAAGTCCTTTAGAGATTCACCCACATTCAGGTTTTAGCAGTTAATGCTTGGACATAAAGATTTTACTTTTCAGTCTGATAGAAGAACACATCCAGCTCAAAGAAGCCTTCTCACAAGAAACAAGAAATAAACCTAATTTTATGCTTGTCTTAAAAAAAAGTTTCAGGATTTATAGTGAAATTTAGAAAACTTATAGTGAAAGTTTGTGTAACTAAACCATTCTGATGTTTTTTATTCTTGTGTCAGCTTAGGGAAATGGTTTAGTGGGGACTGTTAGCGTTAGGTCAGAGGTTGGACTCGATGATCTTGAGGTCTCTTCCAACCTAGAAAATTCTGTGATTCTGTGATTCTGTGATTGTGGGGTCACTAGCAGGTATTCGGAGATGGGAGAGTAGCCAGCTCAGCACAGTAACCAGGAGATAGCTGAAGGGGGGGGGTCCTAATAGTGTGAAGACAAGTAGGGAAAATTAGATTAACTTTTCACAATGCTGTCTTGGAAATTCATTTCTTTTATGTATGCATCTAGTTCTACTTGCAAACAGTTGTGTTTTTTTTTATTTCTCCCTTTCTGGTTTCTTTAAAACATATATATATATATTAATTTGCTACTGCACTTTGTTGGAGAAAGAAGAGGGCTGGGGATTTCCCTGATACTGGGATTTTCTAGGGGACTGTTGAAGAGGCTTTTTGGCCCCTTTGTAAGGCTTCCAAGAAACAGCAGCCACGATCTGCCTGCCGATGTGTGTGGCAGGTCAGGGACCCCACACGGACCTAGCAAGAGCCAGTACAAACCGCACCTCTCCCCAGGTCCAGCACCAGTTCCTAGACAGGCAGGTTGGTTCAGGCATGCACGAACCTGCTTTGCTTTGCAGGATGAGGTGAGAACAGTGAAACACATAATTGGGTACCACCCTAAGTCTTAGCTCACATAAAGCATGCTCTTTCATCTCAGTTTAGTTGTTACTCTGACAGTTTAAACTTCCCAAATACCATATCTCTTTTTAATGAAGAAATTGCACACTCACAAAAATCGTGTATTTACTGCATAGGAACACCTATTGATATATTTTGGTCATTTTAACTGAATTTGGAAGTCTTCATAAAGTGAGAAATACAACATTTCATTACACAATTACAGCTAATTATTTTAGAAATACAGTTTAAATGCAACTTATCTTAAATTTATTGCTTATGTGACTGGAAAGATCTAAGCAAAACCTGAAAATCAAAAACCCTTCCAGAACATTATATTTTATGCAGTTCAAAATGTGACACATGGGGTCTTTAATAATTCACTGCTTGTTAACATTAAACAACTGTTAACATGCTCAAATAATTAGTTATGCTTGCTTGACATGTTTGCATCTTTAATAATTGATGCATTTATCTTAATTACTAACAGTATTATGGTCATAATATGCATCTTTTTTCTATCTTAAAATCTTAACAAAACCTGACTTTTTGCCAAAAATGATTATCCTCTAAGTTTTAATTACTCATTGTAATTAAATTGCAAGCTGCAGTATTTTATTAAAAATATCTTTCACAAAAATATTTAATGAAAAAGAGGTGATTTGTTGTTTATGCATCACATTTGGTAAATATTTCATAAGTTTCATATTACCCTTTCAGAGCGGATATAAAAAACATAACATTCTTAATATAAGAGTCAATTTAGAAGCTGCTATAATAGTCTTCATTTCTCCTCCCAAAGGTTTGCAGAAGTCAGCAAAAAAAATGACAAAAAAAAAGTTGTGGTGATTGTAAATCGGATGCTCACAGTGATAGGAGCCCTAGGCTGGAGATGTGCTGGTGAGTACATAACACATTCCTGAGGGGCATCGGTCTACCTGGAAATAGCAATGAGCAGCAGAAGTTTTTCATTCTTCAGTATTCCTCTGATTCAACTTTGGCTTGCAGGCTGCTAATAACAATACTGGCAGTACTTTGGCTGTGATCATTTATTTATTGCAATGCTGATAGAAGGTGAGCTTTATGTCAGAAAATTAAAAAAGATGGGGTTTTCAAGGCTTTTCCTTTGGTAAGAAGGGCTCTTTTCAATGTAGATGGCTGTTTCTGGGCCTGAAATGCTGTAGAGACAATTACTACTTTTGTGGCATGGCGAAACTTGTTAATGGTACCAAAGGATCCAGCTGCATCCATGTTCTGGTACGTGGTTGTGCTCCTTCCCAAATGACCCACAAAGATGCTTGTAAAGGCATCAGCACACTGTTGGCAGGAAAAAAGTGCATCTGAGAGAAAAAAAAAAAAAAAAAAACAAAAACAAAATATCCAAAGTTTTCAAAATACAATCCAGAAGCTATGAGACAGTATCTCACAGTGCTATGGGCTGAATGTCAAAGCTCTTTTAAGCTTTAAGTAATGAGAGCCCAGCTTGTCTCTGAGGTAAGCAGCTTCCAAGGAGCTGATGCTTGGACCCCTAGCAATAGTCAGCCAATAAATTGCATTTTTAATGACAAAATATACAGAATCACACAGAATCACAGAATTTCTAGGTTGGAAGAGACCTCAAGATCATCGAGTCCAACCTCTGACCTAACGCTAGCAGTCCCCACTAAACCATATCCCTAAGGTCTACATCTAAACGTCTTTTAAAGATTTCCAGGGATGGTGACTCCAGCACTTCCCTGGGCAGCCTGTTCCAATGCCTAACAACACTTTCAGTAAAGAAGTTCTTCCTAACATCTAACCTAAAACTCCCCTGGTGCAACTTTAGCCCATTCCCCCTCAGTCCTGTCACCAGGCACGTGGGAGAACAGACCAACCCCCACCTCGCTACAGCCTCCCTTGAGGTACCTATAGAGAGCGATAAGGTCGCCCCTGAGCCTCCTCTTCTCCAGGCTGAACAAGCCCAGCTCCCTCAACTGCTCCTTGTAAGACCTGTTCTCCAGACCCCTCACCAGCTTCGTCGCCCTTCTCTGGACTCTCTCGAGCACCTCCATGTCCTTGTAGCGAGGGGCCCCAAACTGAACACAGTACTCGAGGTGCGGCCTCACCAGAGCTGAGTACAGGGGGACGATCACCTCCCTAGCCCTGCTGGTCACACTGTTCCTGATACAAGCCAGGATGCCGTTGGCCTTCTTGGCCACCTGAGCACACTGCTGGCTCATATTCAGCTGACTATCCACCATCACTCCCAGGTCCTTCTCTGCCTGGCAGCTCTCCAACCATTCCTCTCCCAGCCTGTAGCTCTGCTTGGGGTTATTGCACCCCAGGTGCAGGACCCGGCACTTGGCCTTGTTGAACTTCATGCAGTTGACATCAGCCCATCGGTGCAGCCTATCCAGATCCTCCTGCAGAGCCTTCCTACCCTCAAGCAGATCGACACACGCACCTAACTTGGTGTCATCTGCAAACTTACTGAGGGTGCACTCGATGCCCTCGTCCAGATCATCGATGAAGATATTAAAGAGGACCGGCCCCAGCACCGAGCCCTGGGGGACGCCACTAGTGACTGGCCTCCAACTGGACTTGACTCCATTCACCACGACTCTTTGGGCCCAGCTATCCAGCCAGTTTCTAACCCAACGAAGCGTGCGCCAGTCCAAGCCAAGAGCAGCCAGTTTCTTGAGGAGAATGCTGTGGGAGACGGTGTCAAAAGCCTTGCTGAAGTCAAGGTAGACCACATCCACAGCCTTTCCCTCATCCACCCAGCGCGTCACTTTGTCATAGAAGGAGATCAGGTTCGTCAAGCAGGACCTGCCTTTCATAAACCCATGCTGACTGGGCCTGATCGCCTGCTTGCCCTGCAAGTGCTGCGTGATGACTCTCAGGAGGATCTGCTCCATGAGCTTCCCTGGCACTGAGGTCAAACTGACAGGCCTGTAGTTTCCCGGGTCTGCCCTCCGGCCCTTCTTGTAGATGGGCGTCACATTTGCTAGCCGCCAGTCAACTGGGACCTCCCCCGATAGCCAGGACTGCTGATAAATGATGGATAGTGGCTTGGCCAGCTCCTCTGCCAGTTCCCTCAGTACCCTTGGGTGGATCCCATCCGGCCCCATCGACTTGTGCACATCTAAGTGCCGTAGCAGGTCACCAACCAGTTCTTCATGGATAATGAGGGCCACATCCTGCTCCCCATCCCCTTCCACCAGCTCAGGGTACTGAGTATCCAGAGAACAACCGGTATTGCCGCTAAAGACTGAGGCAAAGAAGGCATTGAGCACCTCCGCCTTTTCCTCATCTCTTGTAACTAAGTTTCCCCCCGCATCCAGTAAAGGATGGAGATTCTCCTTAGTCCTCCTTTTTGTGTTGATGTATTTATAGAAACGTTTTTTGTTATCTTTAACGGCAGTAGCCAGATTGAGCTCCAGATGAGCTTTGGCCTTCCTAATTTTGTCCCTGCACAGCCTCGCTACATCCTTAAAGTCCTCCCTAGTGGCCTGCCCACTTTTCCAAAGATTATAAACCCTCTTTTTTCTCCTAAGATCAAGCCACAATTCTCTGTTGAGCCAGGCTGGTCTTCTTCCCCGCCAGCTCGTCTTTGGGCATGTGGGGACAGACTGTTCCTGCGCCATTAAGATTTCCCTCTTGAAGAGCGCCCAGCCTTCCTGGACCCCTCTGCCCTTCAGAACCGCCTCCCAAGGGACTCCACCAACTAGTGTCCTGAGCAGCTCAAACTGTGGATTAGATGGAGTATAACACTTTTCTAAGGTGAGTCAATAGACCTAAAGTGCAGAAGTGTCCCAGGTGCCACTCAGAGTCAGCAGGGAGATTGTGACCGGCTCCAGGAGTGACTCCTCCATCACCTCAGTTTATCAGTCTACTTTCAGAAGGATTTACCACAGACATGAGCCTGTGCCAGAAAACCAGCTTGGGATCAGGTAGCAAAGGATGCTGAACTCTGATAGACAGCTTTGTGCAGAGTATGTTGCCTGCTTACTCAAATATTTGTGAGGTTTCCTACCCATGTTAAATGTAACTTGCATATTTAGTCCTGTGGCGTCAGCACAGCCTTTGGGGCTCCTGCAGATGCTGCGTTTCACCCTGCAGTGACACCATCAGTCTCAGCAGAGAGGCAGGACATCGCTGTGGCTGGCGGGGAGAGCTGAGCATCTTCAGGGGCTTCAGGTGCTGCCCTCACATCTGGCTGGGAAGTCTCGGGGCTGTGTTGTGCCACATAAACATTGCAAAGGCCAAACATCTAGTGAGAAAGGCTGAATCTGTCACCTTCTTGCCAGCTTTCTGCACCATGGGTATGCCACCCATGCATCAGTGGTGTACTTGTAGATGAAGAGTTGAACCTACGGAGAGAAGTAAATGAAGAGCAAAAGTTACATTACATATAATGGCAGGGAACCGCTTAAACCAAGACATGGTGGAGACGTGCAGGTGGGGGACGTGTGCCTCAGTGCCCAGAGCTGGGTGGCACGCCACCTGAAAGTCACAGGGAGGAGTGACATAAATGTGCTAACTGCCACCAGTCCAGCTGGTGCCTTCACACTCACTGTACGCTTTTAATCTAACCTGCCTCTTCTGACAGATTTAGAAGGCTCTCACTGTTGCAAGTGCTGCTGTTAAAGATAACAGAAAATGTTTTTATAAATACATTAACACGAAAAGGAGGACTAAGGAAAATCTCCATCCTTTACTGGATGTGGAGGGGAAACTTAATGATGAGAGCTGAGGAAAAGGCTGAGGTGCTTAATGCCTTCTTTGCCTCAGTCTTTAGCAGCAAGACCAGTTTTATCTGGATACCTGGTATGCTCAGCTGGTGGAAGGGGATGGGGAGCAGGATGTGGCCCTCATTATCCATGAAGAACTGGTTGGTGACCTGCTACGGCACTTACATGTGCACAAGTCGATGGGGCCAGATGGGATCCACCCAAGGGTACTGAGGGAACTGGCAGAGGAGCTGGCCAAGCCACTATCCATCATTTATCAGCAGTCCTGGCTATCGGGGGAGGTCCCAGTTGACTGGCGGCTAGCAAATGTGACGCCCATCTACAAGAAGGGCCGGAGGGCAGACCCGGGAAACTACAGGCCTGTCAGTTTGACCTCAGTGCCAGGGAAGCTCATGGAGCAGATCCTCCTGAGAGTCATCACGCAGCACTTGCAGGGCAAGCAGGCGATCAGGCCCAGTCAGCATGGGTTTATGAAAGGCAGGTCCTGCTTGACGAACCTGATCTCCTTCTATGACAAAGTGACGCGCTGGGTGGATGAGGGAAAGGCTGTGGATGTGGTCTACCTTGACTTCAGCAAGGCTTTTGACACCGTCTCCCACAGCATTCTCCTCAAGAAACTGGCTGCTCTTTGCTTGGACTGGCGCACGCTTCGTTGGGTTAGAAACTGGCTGGATAGCTGGGCCCAAAGAGTCGTGGTGAATGGAGTCAAGTCCAGTTGGAGGCCAGTCACTAGTGGCGTCCCCCAGGGCTCGGTGCTGGGGCCGGTCCTCTTTAATATCTTCATCGATGATCTGGACG
Source organism: Netta rufina (assembly GCF_964035555.1). Taxonomy (NCBI): domain Eukaryota; kingdom Metazoa; phylum Chordata; class Aves; order Anseriformes; family Anatidae; genus Netta; species Netta rufina. The sequence continues at coordinate 20,527,126 of NC_140136.1, forward strand.
AGGGCATCGAGTGCACCCTCAGTAAGTTTGCAGATGACACCAAGTTAGGTGCGTGTGTCGATCTGCTTGAGGGTAGGAAGGCTCTGCAGGAGGATCTGGATAGGCTGCACCGATGGGCTGATGTCAACTGCATGAAGTTCAACAAGGCCAAGTGCCGGGTCCTGCACCTGGGGTGCAATAACCCCAAGCAGAGCTACAGGCTGGGAGAGGAATGGTTGGAGAGCTGCCAGGCAGAGAAGGACCTGGGAGTGATGGTGGATAGTCAGCTGAATATGAGCCAGCAGTGTGCTCAGGTGGTCAAGAAGGCCAACGGCATCCTGGCTTGTATCAGGAACAGTGTGACCAGCAGGGCTAGGGAGGTGATCGTCCCCCTGTACTCAGCTCTGGTGAGGCCGCACCTCGAGTACTGTGTTCAGTTTGGGGCCCCTCGCTACAAGGACATGGAGGTGCTCGAGAGAGTCCAGAGAAGGGCGACGAAGCTGGTGAGGGGTCTGGAGAACAGGTCTTACAAGGAGCAGTTGAGGGAGCTGGGCTTGTTCAGCCTGGAGAAGAGGATGCTCAGAGGCAGCCTTATTGCACTCTATAGGTATGTTAAAGGAGGTTGTAGCAAGGTGGGGGCTGGTCTGTTCTCCCACATACCTGGTGACAGGACTGAGGGGGAATGGGCTAAAGTTGCACCAGGGGAGTTTTAGGTTGGATATTAAGAAGAACTTCTTTACTGAAAGTGTTGTTAGGCATTGGAATAGGCTGCCCAGGGAAGTGGTTGAGTCACCATCCCTGGAGGTCTTTAGAAGATGTTTACATGTACATGTAGAGCTTAGTGATATGGTTTAGTGGAGGACGTGTTAATGTTAGGTCAGAGGTTGGACTTGGTAATCGTGGAGGTCTCTTCCAACCTAGATGATTCTGTGATTTTATGTTCTTGACACTGCATTCTCCAAAAAAGACATTTTTAGTGTGATTTTTAGAGTTAAATAAAAATTTACACATCACAGATCTATTAACCATTTCTTCCCTTCTGTGGGTGTATCTTCAGATTTCAGTGATTGATTTATGTGGCCAGATGGGTGCATTTGTTTCCTACTGTCTTTCAGTCCAGCAGATCCATGCATGCTGTACCATACCATGGGCTTGAACTTTCACTTTAAATGCACTGCTGTACACAAATGCTGAATATTATTCCTTCTTTGGAATGGATGAAATTCAGAAGTGGATCCTTTCAATGTGGCACAAGTTGAGTTCATACCTCTCATTTAGTAAAGAAGCCATTCTTTTCTGTCTTATTAGGAAAACTTTGGTATGGCAGAACAAGGCCCTCTTCATGTCCTCCATGTTTTCACTTCAAATGCCTTTGCATTTCTTGTCACCACATGATGTGAAGAAGCTCATTAGGTGATGCCAGAAATAAAGGGTGCCATAGCAGTTTGCTATGGGGAAAGAAATCTGTAGTCTGCAACTGTGTGTACGTTGACATATGCTAAGTTTATTAAAAATATTTGTGCATTGCACTGTAGAGTCAGTATTCCTGGATCCTGGCACTGTGAGAACACAGACCTGAGAGAACCTGTGGGAAGGGCTAGGACTGGAGCAGAGTGGATGTGGTTCTCAGGTGTATTGGATGCAAAGGCAGAAGTCAGAGATCAGCATGTGCTGTTGTAGGCTAGCCCTGCACGGGGATTCCTCACCCTGTAGAGTGCACGGGATTTGCACTTTGCTCCTGATGGGAAAAAAAATAAAACAAGATGTTTTGACCAAAATTCCTGCCAATGCCTGTTTTCACTGTTGCCAGTGAGGAAGGGAGTGAGCTGCTTGTGAGATTCATGTTGAAAATCCACAAGCATGAGTGTGGAGAAGAGATGGAGGGTGCCCAGTGGTGATGGCAAGTAATGTGCAGAAGAGGCACATTACTTAGTTTCCAAAAAACATTACCTGCAGAAACCTGCATTCTTCCCTGTGAACTCCAGGATTTGTAAAATCTACATATGAGTTTTACAGTATTTTCAATACAAACATGTTCATGTTTATGACCCCAAATATTTCAGTTGTGAACTAAATTCTTTCTAGCTCACTCAGGGTTTTGACATTTGTAAGTCTTTACTTGCTCTAGGAGTGTCTTTAATGGCTTATATCAATTCAAGGTGTCCCTTTATGCACTTAAAATAATAAATCAATAAACCCTTCCTTTTAATCACATTTCCATTTATTCAGAATTATTATTTAAAATCCTAAATTAGCATTCTGCTCTTTGGTTCTGACAGAGCCATTACATTTTATACTAAAAGAGTTTAGTTAATTTTAAATTATTATACCCCATTGGCTGTTTGACATGAGCATCTTTAAGCAAGTTTCTGCAGTTCAGATGCATTCCAAATGACTGCCGTTGCAAACTCAACTCAAATAGCTTTGCATTTGCTGCTTTTATCCATATATGTGGCAATTGTTATTCGGGGTTTCACCTGCTGGCCTGAGAAGTTAAATAGCAGCTGAACATACTAACAGCAGCATGGAGAGCAACCTGTCCTGGGCAATGTGGCTCTTCGGCTCTTCTAGCAGAAGACATTGAGACTCACTGAGAATTGTAAGTTCTTTTTATTTTCTTATTTTATTTTTTTCTCTGAAGGAAAAATTTAAAAGTCCATGATATAAGCTTGCTTATATAAGAAACTACTTTCTTCCATCATCAATACCTGTTTGCATTTCTTAAAGTTTTATTTTTTTTTTCTGCAATATAAATGTTTTTGTTTTTATTTACTTATTTATTTTGATGTTCAAAGATGTTTGCTTTCCTGTCAGTGGTTCAGTGGCATGACTTAGGTAGGAGTCTAAGTTTTAACTTCAGTGAGACAGTGATTGCTAATTTTTCAGGCATTTGATTGGAGAAACAGTTGCAAAGCTACTTATTCCAGAGAGCAGCATCTAGTAGGTAAGAGGTCTCAGCCTAGGTGAGATATAGCAATTAAGGAAACAAATTTGAAAATACTTAACTCTTGTCTTAAAACAGGGAAATTATACTTTGAGGGCAGTATGGACATCTAGTGATAGGCAGCATCTTAAAGCACTTCAGCTGCTGTGAATTCAGGTGAAACTTGCTGCAAGCTAGAGATCTGCTTTAATTATTTTTTGAATCTGTGAACAGCTCTGATCATTTACCTGTGTTGCTAATTCACTTATCTCCTGAAACTTGAGCTTCGTATTTTGAGTTTTACAGATTTATCAAGTGGAACAATTGGGCTAATATCACATTAATTTAATTAACTTTAATTTTAAATGGCTTGCTAAAGCACCTAACAAATGCAACATCTCCAAGACATTTTAACAGATAGCTGCAGCTTTGTTGTACACTCTTGTCTTCACAGTGAGAAAACATCTTGTTAGCACAAACAGCCCCTTACAACTTTAAAAGAGAGTATCTTGTTTATACACTAACATTTGCATTGATTGCTTGACTGTTATTGTGGAGGTGAAAGAAAACAACAGAAGTGCTGATTGGGGTGCTGATATAATTTTAGCATGTATACAGTTCTGCAAAGATCTTATCCCAACACATGTGACATTGATAGCTGATGGTGTGCTAAGGACACCCCTGGTATCCTTAATCCCAGCCCCCTGTGGAGATGCTACCAGCCCATGACCAGCAGCACTGCACACAGCAAGGACCCACAGGGTGGGTGGAACAAGCACCGGGCTGGAGATTCTGGCAGCAGGCTGTGTGTGGCCTGTGTGCACAACGTGGCACCCATCCTTCCATCACAATTAACAGTAATATTAAAGTTCTCTATGAAAAATTAAAAATTCTTGTTATGTAGGATTTGCCATCAGGTGTTCAGTTGTGCCTGATATTAAAATTGATATTAAAATATCAGTGGCTGATATTTTAATGGTAACCACTAAATACACAAAAATATACCTAGATGAACCTGAGTGATCCAAAGTAGCAGCGTCCCCTGTCTGACAAGAAGGTGCACTAAATATTTTAAGAGAGTATAACATGACCCAGACATCCTTCTGCAAGCAGAGGCATGCTGGAAAAAATAACAGAAGTGAAGGCATGGTGCACATGTGGGCACAGCCAGGAAAATGAAGATTTTGAAATGAAAACAAAATGAAGGCTGTATAAGAAGGGTCGTTTATTCACATTCTATTTGCATCATACATACATACTAAATATTAATAGCATTATATGAATATTCATATAACTTTAATATTCATTTGTACACTGAAGTTTACAGATGCACCCCTTAACTTTTGGTGCCAAACCCAGTGTTCAAAGGGTTATGCTGCCATTGTTGCTGCAAAACATTTACATTTGTCTGCTGTAAAATAGGCTGAGTGGCACCAAAGTGTCGTGTTTAGTTTTAAAATGCCACAAATAACAGATTTATAGATTTTTCTAAATACATTATTTTAGCTTGACAGCATTAATCATTCATGCTTCCTTCTTTCATTTTTCTACCTGCAATGGATTATTGAAATGGAAAATAACAACGGGAAAGGCTACAAGCAGTATCAAAATGTCAAGTTTGTACTTACAGTTGTATGTGCGTAGACAGGGTCAAGAGCCTCAATTATTTGTATATGTACACAGTGGTACTACACGAAAGGTTATGTCACCTGCAGCTATTTTCTTGCAGATTTAAATAGGACTGATATTCAACTCCACAGTCAGCCACTGACATGGAACATAGAATTGTAAAATACTATGAACTCTTATGTCAGGACCTAAAATATGAACTAGGTGAGTGCAAGGTGTAGCTGTGGGCAATCCTATGTATTGCAGTGTAAGTCCTTTAAATTACTTTGTCTTATCCCTGACCCATTCCTTTTATTTAAGTATAAGCCAGGAACAACATGGAAGTATTTTCCAGGGAAAAGAAAACCTTTTACTATTACACAGTTTGGCAGTAATGTTTTTCGCTTCCCCTTTTTTCTTTTTTCTTTTGAATGCTTCATATTTCTATGCATCTACCCAGGTATCATAATTAAAAACAAAAAATAAAAAGTCCAAGGCAAGAGCATGCTTTGCATGTCAATGAAGTGGAAGTCTTAATATCAAAGCTGACAGCAGCATTATTTGGAGTAGGATGCGTGGTGAAGCTAATCAGTATATTTTCATGGTAGAGAGAGGAAGAGAAAAGCTAATCAGTAGATTTTTACTGGTGGTTTACTTAAGTTATAGTTTAAAAAAAAAAAAAAAGAAAAAAGAAAAAAAGCATTAGTAATGGAGTTTTCTCGATCAAGATCTTTATGGGTAATAGTCACTCTTTTGAAAGGTCAGCACAAGACCTACAGCACAGAACGTCTTATTTTTGAAGAAGTGATTGATATAAAGGCTCTCTATATCTTTAAAGCAACCCACTGAAATAGAAGCAATAATCATATATATTGATAGACTTGTGCATCAGTGATATATGACAGTATGAGGGACACAGCTATGGTTGTAAATTCAACTTCGGCATTTACATTTACAAATTCTTGAGAGTAACTTACTGCTTCTGTATCTATAGACTTTCATGACAGGAAAAAAAAAGTGATATTGAAGGCCCAGTAGTACAACTTTTTATGTACTATTAGTCTTGTATTGATTTAAATTATTTATAGATCATGATATAATTATCACAAGGAAATCTTACCCAACAAGAGCGTTTCAAAGACTAAATAAAAGGTCAGGCATTAACATTTACCTTTATGTCTGTAGTCAGGTAGCAAAAAAAAACGTTTTTTTATTAATAATGATTTACTGAATTAATAGAATTGCAAACTTATTTTGAGAAGTGCCATTCACTGGACATAGCGGTCACACTAATGCATCTTGCCAATTTTAACAGAAATTCTGCTCATTTTAGCTTTTTATCACACCTTAAAATACAGATTTCACCGTCTTAAAGTATGTTGAAAGTAAATTAAGGCATTAGCTATTGCTGAATGAATATGTTTTTCAGACCTTACTACTAAGTGCTGCCATGCATCCAAAAGTTTGACCCCTGCTTTCTAGGAGGAAAAATGCGTCTGTGTTGCCATTGTGCATATCTCTGTCTAGTTTTCAGATTTTGTCATTTTAGAGTCTTTTCCTGTTTTTAATCTCTAGAGTTATATTTTTCAATCTTAAGGGATAATTGATTTTAATGAGTGCTAAATGTTCTGCAGAAATTCTTCATATGATCATGCATCCATATATCCACACACACAGGCATTCATGCCGCAGAATTTAATACAAACTCCTGTGAAATAACTTTAAGCTGCTTAACTGAAATAGCAATGATATGGAAATCTTGAGAGTTCTTGCTTACAAATACAGCAGTGGAAATAATGTGTGTAAGTCAGGGGCACTAATGGAGTGGAATTCTAAAGTGTTAGGACCACAGTTGTGCATCTGTGGTGGGTAAGACATGAGGGAAGAACAGGCAGTGAGCAACAAGGCTGAAGAATCAGAGCTGTGGGTGTCTGTAGTCTCTTTGCAATGACGGTGCCTCCAACCTGTGAAGTTGCCCCTTGGTGCACCAGAGCAAACTCTGGGACATGACAGAGTGTGGGGACCACTTCTGCATGGTGCTGGCCCTGTTTGGGTGGGTCCTGTGATCAGTATGACTGATGGTTTTGCTGTCTCCACTTCTGCTCTGTGGAGAAAGAGATGATTGTGTTTTTTGTTGTTGTTGTTTTTGCTTTGTTTTGTTTTGTTTTTGTTTTTTTTTTTTTTTTCCCCTGTGTTTTCTTTCCTTTTCTCCCACCTTTTCTGCAAGAGCAGATTCCATGATTCACATTAAAAATATTTTAATACTAGTGTGATATTGATTGACCATAAAGAAACTTACTTGTGATAGTCAATATACTCTAATAATATAAGTGAGTAATGTTTTACAGTCACTTTGAATCAGTCTCTTCTTCCAGCTCCAATCCATCCATATCCAGTTAGAGCAGACTCCTCCAAGGCAAGTCACTCGTGGGTTCATCCCAGTTCCCCTCTCTAAATCCTGTAAACAAATTCAATCTCCAGCTGTTTAACATTTTTATTACATAAATTCCAGCATGTAATACAGCATTACTGGGTACTGCTAATAACGATGTGTATTTCAGATGTATTCGTGTTTTGTCACAAACCCCCTTAAACCATATTCTAATAACTGTGTATAAGATATAATTGGTAAGAAGCTTCACGTTCAATGACCAGGAGGAATCTCTCTGTAGTGCTTTTTGCTGCTTCTGTCTTCATCTAAAGTAACCACCAGACATTTCAGTTACTTCAAGGAAAAACAACCCATGTCTCCTGTGATAACACAGATATGCAGACACGTTGATAAATGAGATACATTTACAATTCTTTTATTACTATATTCTGTGACAAGATAAAATAAACAGTATTTTGTGGAACATTACAGTTTATAACAAAGCTAAGCTACTGTCCAAAGATGCTGAAAAATTTCAGTATAAATACACTTTATTTTCAGCTGGCTCATGGATGATTAGGGCATCCCAACACTTTGACAATTTTCATATAATACTATGAAGAATTTCATGATTTCCTTTCATCTTACTGCTGCTGCCAGCTCAATACATCTTTTTTTTTTTTTTTTTTTTTTTTTTTTTCTAGTAAAAGTTATACAAATCTATGGTTTTTACTCTTCCCATACTCAATAAATCCTCAAGATAGTTTCATACACGTTAACTACAATTTTTCTCCCCCGCCTGCCCTGGAGTTCAACCAGCAAAACCTCAGATATATTGCACAGAAGAGGAACAGAACATAAGGAATCATCACTTTGGTGAGATTTGAGTAATTTCTATTTATAAATATCTACCTGTATTTCTTGTACATAAACAAGAGTGAAAGACCAGGAAAAGGTTGGGTCATCAACTGGCATCTGTTTCTCTGCATGAGATGTCCCATGAGAATAATATTTACTGAGCAAACATGAGTTACATGATGGACCATAATGTAGAGTTCTGAAATTATCTTGGCAGCTGTTCACCTGTTGAATAGCTTTGTGACTTTCTGAAGAATTATTTGCTTGATCCTATCAAGGCAGAAGAAAGAATTTTGATATATACAAAAAGCCATCTATGCTTTTCTCGTTAATGATCTCCTTTCACAATATACTCATTTATGAAGCCTGACTTTACTGATGAGAAAGGACAGGCAGATCTTTGGCCTTAAGAGTTTCTCTGCATTTCTTTCAGAGGACTTTCTTTGGGTTAGATTGCTGATTTAGATTTTTTCCTCTGCTCTGCTTATTCTCAAGAAAATTCCAATTTCCCTCAGTCTCCCAGCAGCCTACCTGTCATGAGCCTACGTGTCATGTCAGTCCTTCTGTTCGAAGACAAGCAATACCCCAAACCCACATGCTATATCCACCTCTTCCCCCACTGACCACTTCCCCCCTTGGGGGCTTGCCCCAGTCCCTGTTCATAGTGGCTGTGGTGGAAGGGTGGGCTGGGGTCCCTGCTCGCCCCTTTGTGGCACAGGGGATAAAAATCCTTCCAAATTCAGCCTAAATGTTCCTGAAAAGACAGAAATATCACCAAAGATAATTTTCTTGGTTTCTTCTTTGCTCTCCTCTTTTCTAATTTTACCACATGTAGTGTAAATTTTTATGAGGAAAGGCTAGAAAAAGTAAATGCATTTTTTAGTGTGCTACTGCCTGTCATTCCCTCCGTTTTGCTATTACACTTAGGAGTTTATTCTCATTTTAAGATTCTATTTACAGTCCCTCTCTTTCAGAGTGTGCACCCTTTATCTCTGAATTACGTTTTATATATTCTGATTATTTGAGCAATAAAGCTTTCCTTGCATGGGTCAGGATTTATTTTTTTTTTCCAGCATAATGAGAAGAAATGTACTTCCTTGTAGCCTATCCCAGTAAGAAGTTTTTGCATTAAATTAGTACTATATTTTGAAGAAGAAGAAGGAAAACAAATGAACAAAACAGTTAAAAAGCAATCCCAAAATGGAAGCATCTGCTTCAGTGCTAAGGGCCAGCTACATTATGCATTAAACTCACCATAACTCCAAAAGGCATTCAGAAAGCAAAATATATCTTACTGCTTTGTGCTTTAAAGATTAAGTTCAGATTAAATCCAGAAGATCGAAGCAAAGCTCCCAGCAGAGAGAGATTTTCACTTTCAATCTGTAGCCTTGAAGCTGAGCTTTGTAAAGTCCTCAGAGATGATAATGAGTCCAAAAACCTCATGGATGTTGTTTTTGCAGGACCAGGGCCCTGAGATTGCACTTGAGGTGCTAGGAAGAACTTCTGGAAATGCATCAAAAAGCCTTTCTTCTCTGCCTAAACTGTGCTGAGGATCCAACCTGGTTTATACGCTAGTTTGGCATATTTGATTACTTAAAAATGAAATCTGCGTGTTAAATATTCTAAAATATATTTATAATTTTGACATTGTTGTTTTGTTCTGTCTGCCATGAGTACATTATCATTCTTTGTTTCAAGCAACTAACTGAAGTATTAGCAAGAATTTTTTTCCATTTTCTTAGAACTCCCCAAGGTCTATAGTTTTCTTTGCAGAAACAGTTGCCATTAAATATGCTGTATGTCAATGCAGCAGTGAGGTGGTTAATTTTGACTGAATATTATGCTATATAACCACTTGGCATTTAACTTGAAAAATGACTTTCTGCTTCACCTGTCAGCAGCCTAGTTCTCATCAAATAAGTGGGTGAGAAAAATTTTTAAATTTCAATTTCCTGATGCTATTAGACACTACTTCTTCCATACTTAAACAGTTTAACAGTGCATGTACATGTTTTGGTATTCATGCCATGCATCACACTACATGCTATTACAATAGCTTTTTTGTTTAAAGGGTAAAGAGATGCATGGATCTTTATCTTGGGGTTAGGAAAATGTATTGCAGGAACATGGCCAATCAGGTTTCTGAATAACTTTGTAACATAGTACCATAACCCTGATTCAGTGCAAGGAATGTAAAATACTAGGTGGCTATGACTCCATGGAAAGAAAGCATTCTAGATGAAGAAAGCGTTCACAGTCATCTGGCACTGCACTTCCACAGAAAAGCAGTGCCTTGTGAAGTATTCATCTATTTTATACCTTCTTCTGCCAGATATGTATTTCTTATAAATCATGCAAAATATTTGTTTGTATTTTCAGTATATTTTGGAGATTAAAACTGTTGTCGTTTTGTGTTAATGGTTATTTTTCCCTCCTTTCTATTTCAAACAAAAGATCAGTTTTCCCTCATGGTTAATATATAGTCAAACAGCAGGAAAACTTCATTGATAGAGGGAAGGCACAAATGAAAGAGATTTTCCCATTTCATTTTCATTTATTGTATTATTTTGCACAGTTTTCACTTTACCAATAGCAAGTCCGGAAACATTTTACTCAGGTGGAAAAATGTATCATCTATACAGTGTTTCCCTTTATTCTTTGACATTAGCTTTTATTGCATGTTATAATGTGTATAAATCCATAGTGGTATAGTAGAAAACATCAAACATCTTTTGAAATAATAGTTCAGAGTAAATATGAACTAGTATCACTAAAATCATTATTGTTTATTCATTTATTTGGTCAGTCTTGGCAAATGACTCAGTGCTGTGGGTTACAAACATTATGGACAGTTTCAGTTTGCAGCATTTACTGTCTTAAAAATAGATATACAGAAGACAGGTGACACTTAGGGATCCAGCAGTGAAAAGTACATTTTTTTTCTTTTTTTTTTTAAGGTGGTTATATAGTTAAAAAATAAAAATGAAAAATAAGATAGTGAATAGGTAGATTCTACTACTTTTGAAAAAGTACTGAGTTATGGTTTGGATTAACCTGCCTAGTATTTCCATTTTACTGCAGTGTAACTTTTGTTGTTACTGAAATGAAGAAAGTTGCATCGTTTCAGCTTTGCTCTCCTAGGCCAAGAAGTGTGGAAAGTCATTAGTTTCTGCAGCTGCATAAAAAAGGGCATGTTTTACTACATTGCAAGAAATGAGAATTTATTCTGTTCTGTGTGTAACTTTACATACATATGGGATTATGTTTTACAGGGTCTACTCATGAGCATAGTGTGGGGCTTGCAGGATGTCACTATGTCCTCCTGACAGTTACCTCTGCTACTGACTGTGATCAGATATACCAATCTGGTGGTTCATGTTCTTCAGTCCTCAAGGGAAGAGTATGAGGTCCACAACCAGCCTCTACAGAAGATGAACTACCATCAAACGGTGAGTGGGGTGACAGTTGCATCTTCCTGTGTCAGCTGGGTGCTAAAAGTCTGATAGGTTTGTGAGGCTCTTGGATGGTGGATTGTGCAGCCCTTTCGGCCTGCAAGGAGGTAAGGGTCTGTCAGCACTGGACACTGTTCGGTTCCTAAGGAGTCCGTTTGGCAGTGACCACTGCAGAGAGCACAAGCAACAAGGAGAAATGGATCCGCTTCAGATCAAGCCCTACCTGGGCTGAATAGGACTGTTTAAGGCCGAGCAGTGAGAGCAAAAATCTAAAGGAACAAGGTGCAAAAATCACTGAGCTATCCCTGTCCATGGAGAAGTGTCAGCAGTGCTGTGTCCAAGCCAAGCAGCAATGCAGGGAGGCTGCTTCCTGAGCACTAGCTTCATGCAGCCCAAGGTCTGACCAGGCCATGCCTGGATGCAGCCCTACCTTCCCAGGGGCTGCGGAGCTCTCCATAATAGTGTTGCATGTACAAACATGTCCTGAGGAGGCCTGTGGAGGAATGTTAATGGCTATAAGACTTGTCAAAGTCTAATTAGTTACTCGCAGAAGAGAGATTTCAATTTTTTGGCTGAATCTTTTCGTTTGGAAGGATCCCAAACCCCTGCTTCTTGGGAGTCTGCCTTAGCTGTTAAATCCGCAAAGGGCTGCTCCATGGGATGACAGATTTTATTTTTAAGTTTTTTTTTTTTAATTACTATTCTGCTTTACGGTGTTTTTTTGTGTTTGTTTTTTTGTTTTTTGTTTTTTTTTTTTTTGTTTTTTTCAAGGTTAAATAAATAAATTAGAGTCGTGGTTGTTCTAATGCAATCAGTTGTATGGGATATTTCCTCGCTGACCTCCCTTATGGCAGTACCAAGGGGAGTGAGTTCATATATCACTGCAGAAAGCTTGCTGAGTCCCCTTGAAGTGTTATAAAAATTGCTGTGCAAAGCTATTTTATTTCTGAAAGACACAGTCCATACAAAAGGTGAGAGACAACAGGTGAGGAGTTCCCTGTACAGACGCATGGCAGCTGGGACAACACAGGGGCTGTACGTTGGTATCTGTATGTCTGGTGAGAACATTAGACACTTTAGCCACCCCTGTTTTCTCCTGCCCTCAGGCCATGGATAAGCAAATTTTGATAAAGACGTTCACAAAAATCCTTATGCAAAATCCTAGGCACAAAGGGCTGGTATTGAATTTCACTTTTTTAATGTGTTGTAACTTTTTGAAACCACCAGACTACCACTTCTGGTATTTTCACCCAGTGCATGCTGCTGTCTGGAGTACCAGAGCCTCACTGTGTAGATAAAGCATACCATGGGGGCAAGCACCACAGCGATAATGTCATGCATGGAGTAAGCTCACACAAGTACCTGTGATGAGTGAATGGTCTGTTGTATGGGGTTTGTTTGTCACAAGCTGGCCTGTCCAACCCCAGACTACCAGCTGGAAGGAAAATGGTTACAACTGCTCTGATTCATCCGGAAGGTGATAAAATAAGGAGAGAGACCACATCTCCTAATTCTGCTGTTTGGTAACATCTCATCCTTCACACACTTCTTTAATCATTGGAGAGTATTTGCAAATATTTAGAAATGCTCTCTCTTCCTTCAGGAATTTTTATATTGGGTTTTATAGAAGGTTTATAATAGAACAAGTAACAGTTTGGATGAAATTCTGGGAATTCTGTAGTGCACTTCTGCATGATAATCGTTATGAGATTGCTTCCCCACTGCTTACTTAATGCAGCTGTCCAAGTTTTGTATTTACTGGGAATCCAATTTGTTTTAAGAAATTAACAAAACAAATACTTAAGTACTGTGCTGAACATATTGTAAAGTTTTTATTCATTTTGGTGAGAAGGAAAAAAACATTATAGTGCTCATGGAACAGCCTTTGAAGCCACATTTATGAAATTGAATCCCTACCAAAATAATTTGCTCATGTTAATACAGATGCCGTATGGCATTGTTGTAACAACTATTCTGCGGTGTTTGTTTGTTTGTTTGTTTGTTTTTTGTTTTGATTTTTGTTTTCTCCAAACTGTGTCAAACTTTGCCGTGGCAGTGGTCTAATATCTATGCAGACCATGGCACTGGTGTTTCTGATCACAGAATCACAGAATTTCTAGGTTGGAAGAGACCTCAAGATCATCGAGTCCAACCTCTGACCTAACGCTAACAATCCCCACTACACCATATCCCTAAGCTCTACATCTAAACGTCTTTTAAAGACTTCCAGGGATGGTGACTCCACCACTTCCCTGGGCAGCCTGTTCCAATGCCTAACAACCCTTTCGGTAAAGAAGTTCTTCCTAACATCTAACCTAAAACTCCCCTGGCACAACTTTAGCCCATTTCCCCTCGTCCTGTCACCAGGCACGTGGGAGAACAGACCAACCCCCACCTCGCTACAGCCTCCCTTGAGGTACCTATAGAGAGCGATAAGGTCGCCCCTGAGCCTCCTCTTCTCCAGGCTGAACAAGCCCAGCTCCCTCAGCCGCTCCTCGTAGGACTTGTTCTCCAGGCCCCTCACCAGCTTCGTCGCCCTTCTCTGCACCTGCTCAAGCACCTCGATGTCCTTCTTGTAGCGAGGGGCCCCAAACTGAACACAGTACTCGAGGTGCGGCCTCACCAGAGCTGAGTACAGGGGGACGATCACCTCCCTAGCCCTGCTGGTCACACTGTTTCTTATGCAAGCCAGGATGCTGTTGGCCTTCTGGGCCACCTGAGCACACTGCTGGCTCATATTCAGCTGACTATCCACCATCACTCCCAGGTCCTTCTCTGCCTGGCAGCTCTCCAACCATTCCTCTCCCAGCCTGTAGCTCTGCTTGGGGTTATTGCGCCCCAGGTGCAGGACCCGGCACTTGGCCTTGTTGAACTTCATGCAGTTGGCCTCAGCCCATCGGTGCAGCCTATCCAGATCCTCCTGCAGAGCTTTCCTACCCTCAAGCAGATCGACACACGCGCATAGCTTGGTGTCATCTGCAAACTTGCTGAGGGTGCACTCGATCCCCTCATCCAGATCATCGATAATGATATTAAAGAGGACCAGCCCCAGCACCAAGCCCTGGGGAACGCCACTAGTGACTGGCCTCCAACTGGACTTGACCCCATTTACCACGACTCTTTGGGCCCGGCTATCCAGCCAGTTTCTAACGCAACAAAGCATGTGCCAGTCCAAGTCAAGAACAGCCAGTTTCTTGAGGAGAATGCTGTGGGAGACGGTGTCAAAAGCCTTGCTGAAGTCATCTACCAGGATGGTGCTGGGAACTGCGAGGCCCTCAGATATGGCTGCAATATTTGTCCGCTCTTCAAAGGAAGGAGCACTTTAATGCTCACAGGTCCTCCCATCCTCTTCGGTAGCTCAGTGCAGGAGAATTTCTGTGCTTTTCAGGGGCACTGTTAATGCCTGTGATGTCACTGTGGAATTGTTCCTCTGAATGTCCTTTACTTAAATGCATAGGGAAACAAATAGATCTCTTTTGTGTCTGGTCATAGAAGCATTGTGCATCTGTACCATGCTTTGCAGCTTATTTCGCCTTCCCAGTACAGCCTGTGCGAAATTTCCTCCCTCTGACTTAGTTGTGACCTCTCTAACTGAGAGCCACTCCCATCCCCTCTGGCAGTGCCAGGACCTGCTGCACTGGGTATGGACTTTGTTCTCCACCTCCTTCCTCTCAAGACAATGGAGATTTTTGTCATTTGCCCAAATGGTGTCCCGCAGACCCTCTACTACCAAGTTCTGAGCTCTACAACATAACTGGTATGTTCAGCTACTGCTATTTTGCCCAGATATCTGCTATTATTTTGTAAGACTGTGCCTCTGATTTCACTCCTGGCATACATTCATGGGTAACATACATTGAACATGAAATACACAGTACACTTGTATCTACGAGTTTGTTTGTTCCTGCTTTTTTTGTTTGTTTGCTTGTTTTTCTTTATTTCTTTAAAGGAGAACAGAAATTTGCTAACTCTGAAACTCAGAGTGGAAGGGTAATATCTGATGGCTACAATTTTCCAAAACTGGGTCTTCAAAATCTTTCTTCATCTGGTTGACAAGTACTTGATTTCAGAATACATGAATTTCAGAAAATTTCCCTGCCCATCTATTAACCATTCAAACTGAAAGAGTTAAAACATCTGTGCTTTAAAACTAAGTTTATATCTTTGTTTATACCAAATTGCTTATACTTGTTAGTTATGTAAGCATTTGCTAGGTTTGATCCACCTCATTTGAGAAACTTGTAGTACAAAAGTTTCCTCCTGTAACAGTGACAGTGATGTTATCATTCCCTCCATAGGGCTGCTGAATAATTGTCATGCTACATTGTGTGTTGGATACTAACAGCAGGAAGCATTATTTTAAAAGATTTAAATTAGCAGATTTTATTTACCTCACTAGTATTCTCACAAGGCATCTCACTTCTATCTACAGAAGTTTTAAATTATCAGCTTTTATTTATCACAACGGTATGTTCCTGAATTACCGCACTTGCTTGTATGTTATTTACTCAGACCAGTACGGCATAAAAATAGCTGTGTAATATAGTGTGTTCAGAAGCACTCGTGTGTTTTCCAGAAGCAGAGGAAAAATTGAAACCAGTTGAATAGACTGGTTGACTTTTTTTTTTTTTTTTGATGTTTTGAGTCTACTTTTGACTGTATATGCTATTGTAAGTAATCAGGACAAGAGGACCTAATTTAAGTGCTTTGCCAGTGCTTCAGAAAGCAGGTTTTTAATGAAATCCTAAAATTCAAGTCTAACATAGCTGTCTTTAATTCTCTAGGTTAAAGCTATTCCAGTTTCAAGACAAGCTGGTAGGAGTTTTTGAGCTTTGTGTCATTCAGTAGATTGTTCTCTAGTTTCAGACGTCACTTCAGTTAAATCCCTACGCAAAAACAAACAAACAAACAAAAATATATATTTAAAAGCAAGCATCTTGTTTTAGTTTTTCTAGCTAAACTGTAACTGCTTTACTTTTTTCTTGCAGAAGCATCAAAAGGAATTCAAGCTTACTTGGTCATAGTCTGGACATCACATTTTTATAAGAACAAAGGAAGATGTGGTATGCCCTTCACATATGCTCATATTAAAAATTTACTAGGTAAGTTTCAACATCCTTCAATTAATAGGCAGATTTTAGCACTTTCATATGTAGTAGTAGTAGTAAAGGCCAGCTGATATTTTACAGAAATATTCCAAATAAAAATATCATTTGATTGCAAGGGGGAGCAGAACCTCCAGGAACATATCTTCATTTTTGGTAGTTTAGTCCACAGTAACAAAAACCACATTGTACCAATCAGATATTTAATGAGCCTCTAACTCCATTTCTACCTTATCCCAAAGGTATAGCAAATAGTGCTCCTTTTTTAAAATATCAAGAAAACATCATTTGCTCTAAAATGTCCCTAAAAGCAGGTCTAAATTGCCAATAAAGGCTAGGTAATTGTATCAGCATGGATCAAAAAGCATTTCTCAGAACTGATGAAATAGTTTGCAGTATTGCAGAGCCTGAATGATGCTCTCTGTACATTACACTGGAAATATCAGAGACTGGTCTCAGTTTAATTTGTTCACTACTGTGTATTTTGGATTCTCAAGAAATATTTCTCACTAATGCCATTCTATTTTTCTTTAAATGTAATTTGTTTTGAGAAAGTCACATGATTTCTGCAATCTAGTACTCACTTAGCAGAACTTTTTGTTTGTTTGTCAATTATAGAATACCGTTTTTCCAATAAAATTTCATGTTTGAAAATTCTCTAAAGCTTGTATTTACTTACCTTGTTCAAGATTTAAAACATTTGAAATTTACAAAATAATAATTCACAAGGTTGTTGCCAAGCTTATCAGTTCTGCCTCAGTAGCTATACAATCATTTGACAACCAAACACACATATAGTATAAATATTTAAGAAAAAGTAAATGCCATTAAGTTGCATTGTGATAGATGCAGTAGTAGGTACTTATCTTTGAAATATTAAACTCTAGACATTTTTATCCATACACAAAAAAAAAAGTTTCCTGCCATATGATGAGAATTATGTGCCTGGCACTAATAAAATATTAAACTCCAATTTAAAAGATAAGTATCTTACCCACTTTTTTCATAATAAAACATTTTACAGTGCATATGAGAGCTAATGTGCATCAGAATTTCCATACGATACTGTATTTACAAACTTTTATATAAGTTTTGTGTCTGCATTTATTAGTTGCTGCCTCTATTTAAGCACTTATTATTTCATATAATGACATTGTGTGTTTCAATAATACATGATAGAAGGTGTACAAACAGGCTTTATTTTTTGTAGCAGTTTTTTTTTCGTTACAGGCAACTGCTGTTAGTTAATTAAATGTAGATAGCCCCTGAAAATTGCATTATCCTTTTCTGTCCCTATTATATAAATTAATGTCAAATTGATGCAATGTTTCATGTTAAAAATTATAGATACATGTGTTAAGAATCACAACCTGCAGTTTTCTTACTTGACAGTGCATTATTTTCAATCAGAAATGTCAGTTTCTAACCTTCTGCCAAGAATATTTTGTAAAGAGCAGTAAGTATTAAGTGTTAGTTATCAAATGTAGTGTCTTTTGAAATTTGAACAATACTATATGTGGAGAAAAAGTCATAATGTATAGTGTTTCTTTTTCAAAAATAATCTCATGAAATGATCAACAGATGGTTACGACTAAAAGGAAAAGAAGTTCCCTTGAATGATGGAAGATCACCTTTTCCTGCAGATAAATTTTAGACTGTCACTCACTGAGTTTTCAGCAAGTGGATCGTATTGCCTTTTCTTTTTCAACTCCTTATATAAAATGGTGAGTGGTTTTTATAGTCAATTTTTTAAATATATTTTTAAGTCTCATGTACCCTCCCATGAAATAATACAAAAGCTGCAAAAGCATTAATACATTTTCCAATGTTCTAGCAAAGTCTCTGATCTCCCAGCTTTGGTTAACTACTTTTTTTTTTTTTTTTTTTTTTTTTTTTTTTTTTTTACAGTTTACAAAAATATGTCATTAGACTCTTTTTACTATGGCTTTTTGCATTGTGATCAATGTCAGTAGACAACTCTGTCTTTTTTTAATTACTGAACTGGGT
Organism: Netta rufina; assembly: GCF_964035555.1. Classification (NCBI taxonomy): domain Eukaryota; kingdom Metazoa; phylum Chordata; class Aves; order Anseriformes; family Anatidae; genus Netta; species Netta rufina. The sequence goes on from NC_140136.1 coordinate 20,545,429, forward strand.
GATTAGAGCTAATAAGCTATGTGATGTAAATACTGCCATTTCAAATAAACAAGAAAACACTTAGAAACTAAAACAAAGCCTTTCACTGACCTTAGGTACAGCATACCCCAAGAGAGATGTGGTACAAGTGATTTAGCATATTACTTGCTGTAAAGAAGGATGTACGTTGTTACTTTAAACAGCAAGACACATCAGGTTTTCATGTTTTGAAATATTCTTTTAAAAGGTGCAGCTTAAAATCTACCATATTTTCAGATCACAAAGGTCTCATATTTATATTTTCCACTTTCCAACCAAAGAGACATTTGTGCTCTCATAAAAATACTTATAAACAGACAGCTTTGGTTTTCACTTTTCTTTTGTTAAGATAGCCTCCATCCTTTCAAAGCCTGTAGATTTATACAAAGCCATCAGCTGATCCTAAAAACAGTGTTACAGAACAGAAAGCCTTTCTTTTTACGTGTAGTCTGTAACATTTAAGACATATAATGTAAACTTGGATTTTCAATCACAGAATCACAAGATATCCAAAGTTGGAAGGGACCCACAAAGATCATCAAGTGTGACTCCTGAAATTTTGGGCTAAGGATTAAGAAATACTTTACTTTTTTAAAAAAAGAACAGCAGGTAAGTAATTGTATAAAAAGGAAATTTGTTCCCATATTGTGTATCCTTATACCTGCAAATTTTGTTCATACAAATGAAAAGTTCATACACATATGTATTTGTCCATCAGTAATAACTTTACTGGCTTGCTCTCACATTGGTATTTCACATTTTATTTTGAGTAAGCATTAGTCATTTATGATAGAGATGCTTTTCTTTTTTTTTTTTTTTAATTTAAAATGAACTTTTCATTAATGTCCTTATATGCTTGTTTTTCATCTTTTCAAAAGGTGCCTGCTTGTGTTACATGTTTTTGTAAACTCTTTGAAAATGATTAAAAAAAACCATTATGATCACAAAGCTGGGAAAGTGGTGCCTAATTACGGCCAGGATAAACTGCACTTAATATCTATCTGTTGTCAACAAAGCAATTTGCTAGATGATATCTTTAAATCCTTTCCTCAAATTGTTTTTCATACAAATTATTGTAAATGATTATATTTAAGAGTCCATTCAAAAGAGCTGATGGGTTTTACCTTTGGGGGGGGAGGGGGGGGCGGGAATAAATTCAATTAAAGAGCTAAATCCATGTTCCTGTGATCAGGATCTGTTCGTGCTTTTTTCAGTGAGGTCTCTATGACCACACTTTGCCAGTACCTAGCAGCACAACGCTTGGTGAGCGGTGTGCAGTGGCCATCTGTGTCGGCCACTTTATTAGTGAAGCTGCCCAGTGCTCTGACAAGGATATGGGGCCGTTGCCCCAGGGCACTGCTCTCCCCCTGCTTGCAGCCTCGGCTTCGCTGCTCTTCCAGACAGGGCCATCAGTACTGGCGTGCTGGTTGAAGGCCCTTACCTTGCCAGCTACGGGCTCTGTAGTGGGTGCAAGGGGGTGGTGGGAGAGCCAGGGACAACGCAGCTTCTGGGCCAAAAGGGTACCCCAACCGTCGGGGTTTCTTCCCAGGGACTGGGTTTCTTCAGATCTCAATGGCTCCCACTTCACTCTCAAGATAGGGGAAATTTTCATCTCTACCTTTCTTAAATCTTTCTGCTGTGAGAGATTTCAAGTCAAATGTGTTTCCTCACACGTTTTCTGAGAAGGCAGATTTACATATGCATTAGGTTCATTTTATCAGAATACACACACAGCAAAGAAACATCTCACTGACAATGTGCTGTCTGATGGATAACTCCATACAAAACACACATTTGAAAGGAACATTGGAGGAGGAATAGGATTAAGAGTCTGTACATAAGTGACATCATGTTTTGTGAAGATGAACTGAGGAATGTCTTGCCCTACTTCACATTTTTGGATTATTCGGAGATCCAACAAGTCTTTTGCAAGTATAGGAAATAATAATGTACAGCATTGCCATATAGAGACTACCAGGACAAAGTTTGTCTTCACTTAAAATTATTATATGCTTTATTTAATAATGACATAATAAAGGGAAAAACAGATAAGATCCAAATCCCTTTTTCTATTGAAAACTTTTTGGTACTGCAAATGAGTGAATTTTTGGTACTGCATCTCTACTGGATTTATTCCTGATGAGATCCAGACAGTGCAGTGCCATGTTTTTGTTTTTCAAAGGCTGACAAATGTTTAAATATGTTTTAATTTTTTCTCACTGGGGACATAGGGGAGGACCTGCACTGTATCTGAGAGGACCACAATGGTCCTGGCTGACACCTTGCCCTTGGCTGGCCTGAAGAAAGCCTGTGCAGCTTTGGCTGTGTTGGACAGTTGTGAATATTTAGGACATCAGTGACTAAGAGATGTGGAAATTTTAGATGCTGTAGAGTTACGTACTAATGCTCCTGTGAGAGGTATGTATGAATACTGACCACTGTCCTTCCCATTGCACTGCGCAGGTCTCTGTTTCCTGATTGCAAGGATTGTTAATATTCTAAAATCTATGCAGCTCTGACCGAAGTGGCATAGTTACTTCTGTAGGTCCATGGGAAAAAAGAATAATTAAAAGGAAAAGTAATGCAGTGGTATTTCTCAGAGATGACACATTGCATCTGGGACTTAGCATTATCCAAGACAGGAGAGGGGCAGCACCACCTCCAAAGCAAAGAGCAACAACCCTAAAAAGTTTGCAGTATTGTGCTCAGTTACTTTTTTCAGATTTCTTTCTATGTCTGACCAGGTGGCTTTTAAAATAGTCTGTTTTTGTGATGATGGTGGAGTTTCTTAATTTTTGTTTGTTTGGTTTGGTTTGGTTTGGTTGGTTGGTTTTGCTTTTCTGAAGGGATATTGCACCCACCTGCTGCCAAAGTCTACAAAATGAAAATTGACTAATTTCACATAGGCTACATGGGCTACACCTTTGTTGTTCCTTCCTGCCAGCCGTGAGTAAAAATTCTTGTAGAAATGCATTCCAGTACAGTTCTATCATGGGAGTGAAAAATCACTTGGAGTCTGTCTCTGCTAGTTTGTGTAATGCCTCAGTGCAGAGTGCAGTAGCATGTATCGTTAAATACCCACCTCAGGTTTCACCTCTTTAAAATGGGACAGTAATACTACTGTCATTGTACTTTTCAAGGAGATTCTTCTAAGAATCTGTTAATAAACGTCAGTGATGCACTGTAGAGGTCCTCTAAGGAGTACCCTGTTGAAGGCCATGATGAATTATTGACTCTCTTCCCGTCCCACTCTGTAGCACATGTGCACACCCCTGAAAATCCCTTAGAAACAAGGTGCTGGCACTGTAGTTTTGAAGTGCAATGGCATTGTTCATGAACATATTAGCACTTGGGCACTCAGGTGTTTCTGTATATCTCAGTGTATATACATGTGTATATATAGGTCATCCCTTCTATATATACCTGGTTTTCATGAGAAATTGGGCTTGGCTTGTACTTAGCAGGCAGATTTTTGCAATTACAAACCCAACTTTACAGACTGGCAGAAGTGGGAATCTGCCCCCCAAAAGAGCTGAAATGAGGCTGGAGTATCAGCTATGGATGCTGTACAATGCTCCTTTAGGAGTCTGAGAGGTTTCTAAGACTAGGCAAGGGCCATGGTAGCAAAATACTCCATACACCTCACCACCCAGAGAGCTGGGGAAGAGCCATCAGAGATGACTGGTGTTGCTCATGTCAACAAGTGCGTGCTGGAAAGGGCTAAGGCACTATTGCTACGTGCACGCAAGAGACTACATGGATTTGATTAGGACATACTGTTTTCTAGTGTGGGGAAGCATAGCAGACACCCCTGCAGTTTGCTTCAGGATGGGACTTAGCATTGTCATCAGCATGTCTCCAAAGATGAGATCTAATTTCATATTTGTTATCAACAGCTGATGCAAGTGTCTAACACCTCTCTAGATCAGCTGTGAAGTGCCTATGTGCTGGTTTACAAGAAGAGCAGAGCAAAACTTTTAATTTTAATCCTTTGTTATCTTTGTGTGTGTGAAGAGCAAAGAATCAGTTTAAATATTTTTAAATTCTTCTTGGCTGAACAAAGTTGCTCACAGAGAGGAAGAAAGGTAATAAAAACATCCAGAAAACCTTGAGTGTTTCACCCCAGTGTTTTAAAAATTTGACATTTCACTGTTTTTATTCATAGTGTTTCATCTTGATGTTTTTGAAACAGAAACATAGTTTTATTTCACTTGTCTTTGTTCTGAATTTTCATTCAGTTTCATTTTTAGTCTTGATTTTATCATTTACTTTTGATCTAAATGAAAATATGGCTTGAAACAAGAAAATGTCTTCATCCTCAAAGGATATCTTTTCTAGTCTTCAAGTTTACCAATAGTTTTAGGAGAAAATATTGTCTTCACTTGGTTGCAGTTCATTTTATTGTTCTAGATCTGTCATGGACCAAAAAACCTCTCATTTACAAGCAAAGACCTGACTCGTGAAAACTCAAGGCTCCTCAGCAACACATGCAAAGTTAAATATTTCAGCGTAAGGATGTCAGTCCAGAGTTAACCTTGGTAATAGCACTCCTGTAGGAGGCTGGGGATGGGGAGGAGCTGAAGATGGAATGGAGATGTGTGAAGAATGAGGACAGCAGCATGGGCTGTCCTCACAGTGGCTGGAGATGGAAAAGAGAAGGCGATGGTGACATCATGTACTCTTTGCAGTGTATACTGTTGCCATAAGACCTAGGGTAATACCACCCAGTCTGCTGGCACCTGTACATCTGTGTTGAGTTTTGGAGAAGGGGATACGTTTACCATGCCTCTCCTCAGATACAGCCTTGTTTTGTAGGTGGTGTTGATACCTACTTCCCTTTATAATATATTTTTAAAGCCTGTATGTGGCTTCACCTCGGTCTTTCTGCAGTCAGTAGGCAGTACTCAGGGGAGAGCTTCCTCCTCACTGTCTGAATTGTTTCTTGAAAACAGAAATAGTTCTTAGAAGGGATCACAATCGCATTGGCTAAAGTGTGTGTGGGGTAAGGACTGATATTTAGTTTCTGATTGTTTGACATACTTGCATATGACAGGTAGTCTGTGGTGTCTTGGCCTGTATAGGAAATCAATTAGGCTGGTTGCTCTTGCCTTGGAGAAGATGTCAAAATGATTGTAGCCCATTAGAGACAGCCTAATATACCTTAAGGTTAACTTACACATTGCTGATGAGTATAAGGATTTCTATAATTGTTTGGCATGTATCTTCTTTATTTATATGGCCAACTATTAATATTCGTAGCATACACCATATTATTCAGCTAAAACCTGCATCCAATCAATCAGTGATACAGTCTATCAAATGTCCCAGTCATCCTGTAGTCATTAAAATCTCTTTTTTCCTTTGGAGGCGCTTGGGATGACTCAGTTTCTCTAATCTTGTGGAATTCCCTCTGTCTTTAGAGGGGAATTTGTAATTGTTGAATTATTCTTGGCCATCCTTCATTCAGAATTTATGTTGTAATTTCAGCAGAAGCCAGACCTTGTACAGCAGTTTTCATCTTTTTCAAAGCTGCTTCTATTTCTTGAAATGCTGGAGGGTTTCCAATTATTCCTTCTGGTCGCTTTGGATTTGAATTGTAACAGATCATCCCAGAGTCATGGTTCAACATTGTTAAGCTTATCAATATAAATATAATGTTAAAACCTTTTTAAGTAACTGGGGCTAGGTGTGAAAATGTGACCAATTTATCCATAAATTAGTCCTACACTTCTCTTTTTCCCTTTATCAGAAAGAATCTCATCATGAAGGGGTACCAGACTGTTCCTTGTCAGAGCTTCTATACCTGTTAACAGTTGATTAGGTTGTTATATCACTTTTCAATACCTGCTTAACCTGATGCCAGTCAACTATGCAAACAAAATTCATTAACGTAAACAGAAGTCTCCAAACTGGAATTACAAGGCAAAAAAAAGAATAGGTTTGATACATCAGCTACCACTGTATGGAACAATAAAGTCTTATATATCCAAACGTTGGAGGAGCACTCACTCGATTGTAAGTAAAACTGAAAATGAGGTATGAAGTAAAAAGAAGAGGGGTCTTCTGCCCACTCTTTTATGCACATCTCTGTAAGTGTTTCTTTGCCAACTACACATGCATGGGGGAGGGCAACCCTGGGGTCAGCTGACAATGTGGCCTTACTGGTTTACATCCCATTTCCAGCTTGTATTTGCCATAGCATTTCTTAAAGTACTTTATCTTCTTCACCTTGCTTATTATGTTTATAGAAGTATCATTAGTAGCCTATCATGATGATGAAGTGAAGTTTAAAATCACATTGGGAGCATGTTTAAGGACTGTCATTTAGGTCCAGGCAGAGGGCTTATCCAGGCTCTTCAGACCTGCCTCAGCCCCGGTGCCTCATTACTCATGTTGACCAAAGCAGTTCATGAAGAAAGCTTGCTTGGTCATGGGGCAATGCTGTGGTCCCCAGGTCGGTGTGTTGTACTAGAGAACAGGCTGCAGGCTTGGCAGCAGCTGGTGGATGGGGTTCCAGGGCTTTGGTGGAGGCATACAAACTGAGCCAGAGGGCACAGTTGAGGGAGGAGCAGGAGAAGAATTTACCTGGTAGATGATATTTTGAGAAATACTACAACAGTCAACTGATTCTGGAGGATTGGAGCAGGAGAAAATTTGTATTCAAACACATTGTCTCTGGATTTCTTTAGCAAGTGTACTTAAAGAGCAAGACAAGTGCATTGAAAACTTCTTTTCATACTCATCCAGTGCCTGCTTTGGATTTGTCATTTAAGGCAGTTAATTGTCTTCAAAAGAAAGTGTTTTATTTCTGTACTCTGCTCGTTTGATTTAGTATGTAAAAAGAATGCCATTTTAACATTAACAGATAAAATCTTGATTGTGAAAGAGACAGGGTCCCCACCTACTGAATTAGCAAACCTGCATGAAAGGACAGTGTAGAATCCTGTAATACAAATGCTACCTCTTACGCCAGAATCACAACAGTAATTTGTCCCTCGCTGGAATATACCCCTTTTGGCACCTCCCTTGGTACCCTTGAAGAAGATAGAATGGGGATTAAATATCCCTTGATTCTATAACAACTATAGAAATATTTCAAATAATGCATATTCGCACAGTTCTTGTTCTTTTAGACTCTTGCTTCTAACAGCTTAGAATGTTTTAATGAATTGTGCTGAAAGGCATCATTACCTGCTCCCTAATACTAGTCTTTTTGGTCAAGAAAGAGGATTCTTTGGAAATCTGAGTATTATCAGTTACGTTTTGGTGTTTATGGTAAAATTCAAGACCATAGTTCTACAAGAGCAGAATGTTTCTTTACATACCTTTATTTATATAAATGATCCCATGCCTAAGCTCTTTCGTCATCACCATTGTGCATGTTTCATATATGCCTAAGCCCAGGGGCACAGTTTCAAATTCAGGTTTTCATACCAGGTTGGATTTTTGGCCCATGTAGTTTAAGAAAACAGAGAATCTGCCGATATGCTTTTAATAGCAATATAAAAATAAAACCCAATAAAAATAATGAGAATTATATTTCTATTGGGAGAACATAAAAGTCATAATGGTGCAAATGGGCTTTGGATAATTGATAATACTGATGCAGAAAATTATTTTCAGTTCCCTCTCCTTTGCAGTAAAATAGAGCTGCATTTAAAGAGGGGGAAAGATTTTTATTTTTTTCTTCCAATGGTGAAGAATAAGAAGGCTTTGACCAGTGTCACAGAGGAAACCTCAAAGCAACGTTGAAAATGAACAGGTAAATTTGCTGCATTGGCATCCAGAGTGGCAGTCTGTCTGGTTCCACCCTGGGAACCACAGGATGGTGAAAGTATGTTGGCTCCAACCTTGCTGATCACTGCAAACCCAAGTAGAAGATAATTCTTAATCTGTGGTTTTACTGAAGCAATGTCTCGCTGCTGCAGTTCTGCTGCAGCTGTGGAGCAGGCAGTGGCTCCCTCAGCTGATTTGCATTGAGTCTTTCTGCTGTAATCTTCCTTTGGTGACACGTGGCCCAGAGCCTTGGGTGAAAAGGTGAATGAAGCTGTCCCGTTTCTCTCCTGTCACTAGCATAGGTAATGTGCACACTTTTGTCCCAGTTAGTATTATATGACTCCCATCCCACTACATAAATTCTCTGGGGTCCATCTGTCCTCATTGTAAAGAACCATATAATACGAAGTGGTATGTTTTACTAATGAAAGAACCATTCAAAGTTGATTTTATGAGAAAAGAATATCTTTGATCTCTCAGTGTAAGTGGAAACTGAAGAATACAAGTGCCTACACTGCCACAGAATAATGGAAAACAAGAGTAGGTAGCAGAAAGTTCCAAAACAAAATATCTCCTATAAACAAAATGATAATAAAGAAATTTCATCCTGGCCAGCTAGCTGGTCTGCAAGGGACAATGCTCTCCTGTTCAAGAGCTCACCAGACTGACTACTTTTAATGTGGTGCCTTTTTTTAGATGAAGGTCTCTGTGGAAAGAAAGGAAACAAAGGAAAGCAATAACTCAGTACAGCTGAAATTTAAAGCATATACTTGAACTCCAGAAATCTATGTTTGTTTCTGGTGTTAGAACAGAAATCTTGCAATTTCTTGTAATGCTTATTTAGTCTTTCTGTGCTTTGGCTTTCTCAACTTGTAAAAGGGATATCTCTATTTAGTTGCCTGGATTGTTGCGCTGAAACTAAGGTAATGTAATATTTATAAAATATTTTCAGATCATTGAGTAGAAGACAATTTTGAAACTTCTCTAGTACTGAATCTTAACTAAATTTCTAGTTTCTGTCAAAGGATGTCTCTTCATCTTTTAAACAGGGAAGCAGTCTGTGTTTTGTGTTCATGAATCAGTCTGTATTAGATTGTTTTATAATTGGACAAGTTAAAGAAAAGACTGAAAATGTTGTTACTGAGGCAGAGCCACCAACCATAAAATAGGGTAACCAGTGGTGTCCCTGAAAGTATCACTGTAATGGAGACTCATCACTCATTTTGCTGTGTTTTTGTTCTCAATTATAACAACATAGATAGCTGTAGAATAAATGTTCTATTTATTTTTTTATTCTTTATTTTTAAGCTATAAAACATCTGTTGTGCTGATCACTTCAACCACGCTTTAAAAGAAGATGAACTTGGTTCTTTAAAAGCAGAAAGCAGGTCAGCTGTCCGTTATTGCATGCCAGCTCATCTCTTCTATGGTCTATGCATGGGATTGAGTTGATGTTACTGAAGGGATACCAGTAGATAAGGTAAGGTACATTCGTGGCTGAAAGTGAAAGCATGCAATATGTAAATACCTGCATATACCTTGGAGCTTTTCATCCTAGAGTGTGCATTAGGTAATGGTTTGGACCAAGCAAGAAAACGTAAAAAGCAAAGAACAGATAGCACATACCCACAAAATGTGATATTGGCTATGTAGAGCAATGACACGGAAAAGGCAGTTATGATATCCCACCGGGTCTCTACTGTGTCCAGTACTACTACCACAGAATCTGGTGCCATGTTATGGACTCAAAGTGATGACAAGGGTGGGCTGACAGGTAAAGCATGGAATTTAACACAGAGGAGAAATGTATGCTTGAATCTTATTGCCGCATGTTATCTGACTCCATTGACTGAAGCATGTGACTGAATTAAAGTGAATGATGAAATTATATACAGCCATTTTCATAAGCAGAAGTCAGTTATGAAGTGTTTTCAGATGTATGTTTAATGTATTTCTATTTTATTATGGTGTCTATTTGATGTACGCAGTACTGACTAAATGGTTAAAAACACTGCAATGTGTACAGAAGTATATTGTGCTCAATTTTTTCCAAAAGTGTCACTGTTGATAACTAAAAACTGAAATACTACAATCTAATCAACAGTGCTTTTATGGACTTATGAGCATAGGCTTTTAACATTCGGGTAACTCTACTGTTTGTAGACATAAAAATAAATGGCCCTAAAATTATTTTAGGATTGTAAGTTTAATATAGGGAACTATATAAAGCTAGAAAAATAAATCAAAGTAGAATTGTTTCTGGCATCACATCTGCCAGGCCCATCAAGAAACAGATATTTCACATGCCTATTCCATGGGATTCAGGAAAACAGCACTCTGCTCAGCTGGATTGGTCAGGTGGACTCAGAATTTATCTCCTTGGCTCTCCATTTTCTGATATTTTATGGCCTACAGCCATACCATTTTAGTTTAAGATCCTATCAGATGTCGCAAACTAAACTGTATCCAGAATGGCTGATACTTAAACCCTTTAAGTCTAAGACTGGGAAATATTTTTAGAGAATAGGTAGGTATCACTCTTCTTTCAGGGTTTATAATGGGCAAATGCTCCATCACGCTGTTATCAGGCACTACGTGTTGTAGGTACTTTGGTTGTGGTTAATACATAAAACTGACATTTTGACTCTTAAAGATGCTTGACCATTTTTCTAAAGGGAGAAAGTTAATCTGCAACCTTAGCATCATCTGAATTTCAGTGTTTTTTTTGTTTGTTTTTTGTTTTTATCTAACTAATATTTCTACATTAATTGCAGTTGCATATGGTATTAGGCTTAATTTTCTGTGATAAACACCACAATGTAGTGTTGTGCTGAAAGTTACTTGGCTCAACATCATGGTCCTCTGTGGTCCATGGTAGTGGACTCTGAGTGTCAGGCGAGTCATTTATCATGTATAGAGAGCCAGACTCTGTGACTGTCTGTGGTATGTTTTAGGACTATGCATTACGCTTGATCCACAGCAGTACTCCCACAGATGATAGTGAGAAGTTTTCAAAAAGATCAAAGCTAGAAGCATATGGTTTTAGGCAGTGAATAAGCTTCTGGTCATTAACATTATTTATTCCTGAAGTGTGTGATTGTTACATTTGGTATCACTCAGTGGAATAATACTGCATATTGTTTGCCTTTATTTTCTTCCTTAACCATGTTTTCTCTGTTTCTGGTGCCTTATTTCCTTTCCCTTTTTTTCATTCTAGATTTCCCTCAGGAAGCAAATTCTGATTCCTCTTGGGTGAACCAGCTCTTCACTTCTCCTTTTTATCTGCTAAGATTATTAGGAATTAAGTAGGCAATGCCTATTTACACATAGAGAGTGATAATTGACCCTAATTAGATGAAAGAGGCTACAACAAGGGTGAAGAATTCAGTTTCCCACAGGTGTTGTAAGAATTTGCTTTTCAAGGCACAAAAGCCCAACAACCATTTAGAGCAAGGTGATGTATAGAGATTGCTCCACGGGTGAGAACTTTGACTTTTCAAAATAATAATTCAATTTCTGAAGAGTCTGAATCATGTTAATATATTGGATGGCCGTAATTTGGCCCGATGCCTCAGTGCTTCAGATTGCTGCTCTGTATAGATCAGGGTGCATCTATTTTAAATTACGGATGTAAATAATTATTTCTGACCTCAGGAATGGCCACCATGAAAAGCGCAATTGGACTGTTTACTCTGATGCAGTAACCCTTTCAGTGGTGCCATAATGGTGCCTAATTCTTCAATTTGGGAATGATCCCAAAGTTTGTGATGCTGTAGTAGCATGCTTGAGGCACACACACAATAAGACTTTTCCTCTATTTCTCATACTGCATAAGCTCTGTGACTCTCATCATTTTATTTTATTTTATTTTATTTTATTTTATTTTATTTTATTTTATTTATTTATTTTATTTTTTATTTTATTTTTTTCTCAGAGGAGCCTACAAGTTCAGTGTCTATTAATTTGCTTGGCAAAATTAAGTAGTTTTCACTAGGACATTTTTCTTACTCCATTAGCCTTCCCTCTACTGTGCAATTCTCCAAATGTATTCAGTTGTTTGTTTTTTTTTTTCTGCTGACTTTTGAGGATGGGAAGCAGGGGGATCTGGAGAGAGAAATCCGCTCAGGTGACTCATAGCTGGAGATGGGATACCAGAGCAATGGACTGAGCCTCTGAGCTGGGAAGGAGAATTTGCTTTCCAGGATCCCTGTTTGGCCCTTCAAACCCTCAAAGGGACAGCTCAGGAATGAGGTAGGAATTTTTGTCCCAGGGGAGGCCATTTGGTTCAGCAGGCTTTTGGTTCTTGCCTCTTCATGGTGCAGAAAGGCTGAAGTCACCAGAGAGTAGTTCTTGTCTAACAGTTGCGGGAGCCCTGTGCACCCCATTGTTCAGACTTTGCCCTTGGGAATTACCATGCTTTGTCTGATGAAGTCCGGGAGTGCCTATCAAGTAACAGAGGAGTACCCAGGTGAACTGGCTTGGGATGTACGAGGAGGTCAGCCTGGGAGAGCTGTGGCCCCTAAACTCTGTGAAACTGTGCATTGTAAAACCATCTGTTGAACCTCTCAGTTTCCCTTCTCTGCCTTACTGGAGGCTGTCCTTCCTTACTTGGGAGGGCCAAATCTTACTCCCCTTGAATTCAGTGGACTACCTGGATGAGCAAAGTAAATCAATACGCAATGCACAATGAATTTAATATATGTAAGCTGTACTGCATTTTTAATCAGGTATATATTTATTGTAGTGAAGAGTAACAAATTACAGTACCACTAGCACACAAAAGCTTATGGCATTCCATTATTCTTAATTAATAGGTAAGTGCAAGCCTTTTTTATTTATACTAGAGAAAATCTTGTTACTAATTTGGTTGCAAATGTATCTGTAAAAAGGAAAAAAAATGTATATCTATTTATTTTGCTAGTTTAATAATAGAGCACTCATTCTTTCCTTTTAGTTTTTTGATCATTACTTGGTTTGCAATCAAATATTAGCATGCTGTTTTTGCATATATTTCAAAGACATCTATTCTTTAATAAGGAAAACAAATATGCTTGTTACAAGCAAACAACAACAACAACAAATTAAAAAAACATCTGAAATCTAAGATGAACACTGGAAGCAACTGGGTGAGCACAAGTTCCCTGCATTCCTTTACCTGGAATCTGGTTCACAAATTTATCAAAGGAATGACTAATAGTATGTCATTATGAGGAAAACATAAATATAAGTAATACACATTGTTTACTATTCAGTGGCCTTCCTTTCCTTCCATGATTGTACGTAAATAGCCATAGGTCTCAACAAAACCTACAAGTCTTCGGTTGGAGCTTCCTTGATAATTCTGGAGGGGTGAAACCAAGTGTGCCAAGTAATTTTTATTCTTTAACAGAATGTAACTCTTCTGTAACTAGCAATTATGTTCTTCACATACTTTTGATATCAAGATCTCAAAGCTCTTCAGAAAATGTAAACTGAGCCCTAAAACAAATAATTTATATTTAATATCTGGAATTTTTGTTTAGCTTCCTAAGCAGCCATTCCTGTGTGATATCGTTTTGAACTGGGGAAGCTGACTTCTGAATATTAACCTGCTTCACTGTACATTATATGATTTGGAAGACATCTTCACTATATTACTGGGAAGGACGGGGGGAGTAGAACATGATAGTAATTTCCAAATGCTTCCTTTCTCTCTTTTTCTTAAGTATACTAAAATGTAAGGAACATGATCTTTTCAAACAGAATGATGTCCTTCTTGCCTTCATAGGATAGCGCTGAAGAAATGAAATAGAAATCTTCCTTGATGGAATGGACAGATGGTATAAACTGATCAAAAGTTAGTCCTGAAGCATCTTAGTTTAATGAAGAAGTTAGTGCTGGATACTGATGAGAATTAAGTGACTATTTTGGCTTCCTGAATATGAATATTGATTTCTGCTTTCTCCGTATGTCTTAGTGCTGTTGGTAGTACATAGGTATGCACGTTCTTCAGTGTGTGTTTCTGATAAAACAGAACTGGTTATGAAATCTAATTTAGATTCCTGAAGGTTTTCCATCATTTTAGACTCCCCCCTGTGATGTCCCAGATGTTCTGATGCTTTTCACTGCTATGCTATGCTATTGCTTTTTCCAGTCCTGTTGTGTCTCTGCAGAGCAAGGTGGAAATGAGCACAGTGTTCTCCGTATCTTTTTCTCTTGATAATTATCTATAGCTTGATTTGTTACACGTAGTCTAACTGGCTTTGATGAATGGGAATGTGCTCCTAACATAGCCATCGTGGAGACCTGATGTTCTAATGGAGAATGGTAGGGGACGCAGGATATTCTAATACATGTTTCTGAAGGTAAGCAATGGAATCATTTTAATTCTTAAAGCAACCAAATAAGAAGTTTTCTTCAGAGGAAGCTGTGAGTACTGAGTTGTTTCTGAATCTCTTTAAATGGGTACACAAGTATGGAGGTGGGTGACTAAATTAAGTTATTAATATATGAAAATCTGGGCTGGAATTTGTGCTTCTTACATGCCTTTGAAAATAGTATGTTAATACCAATTACCATTGCTTGGATCTAGTTATTAAAATTCTGATGGTCTCCATCTCTGAAGTATTTGCATATTTACACAGTGAACTATAATAATTGTCTGTAAGATACTATCGCTGGGGGCCCATGTTGTGGTAGCCACTTGAAATTGCTCATTTCTTTCTAAATTGTTGTGAAAACCTGATGTGGGCTTTTGGGGCTGAAAAATATTTGGTTTAATTTAAGGTTTTCCTCCTTAAATTAAGGAGGAAAATGTTCCTGCTACCTCCTTCCAAATGTGTGCCCATGGGGTGGAGATGCTATGGAAGGTACTCTTTGCAATTACCCAATTTTACTATCAGTGGCCCAAAATTTTTGCTTTACTTTGGTTAAGATTTCCTACTAGTTTGAAGAATGGGTACTGAAGTTTGTTGTACAGGAGAGCAAGATGCTGATAGTGTAGCTGTAAGCCAGGGCTTGGTTTTGCCTGTGGGGCAGAGAGGAGAAGTTCCATCTTCATGGCAGATAGAAAAAGGCAGGCAGTGGTGTGGTTCCCTCTTTGACCAGAGCTGCTGGGCCTGGGGTCTGCTGCTGCAGGGACAGTCACGCTTGTTATGGGTCTCTTATTAACAGACCATAACCACTCACATATTTTGAAGATGTAGATCCAGGATTGGCAGCAAGGCTTAGATGTACCATCGCAAAGAGGGGTGCTGTGAATAGATACAGCGCAGTGATGGAGGCAGGAGGGCTAGAGGGAAGATAATCTCATATGAAGAAGTAGAGTTAAATCTGCTTCAGCACATCCCAGGCCGTGGACTCCATGAAAGTGCTGATAATGATCTGTGAGTGCAACATACAGAAGGGTGATGAGAAAAACCCATATTTAAGGCTGTCTTACGGTGTCACTTTATTCTGTACAGAAGTTTATTGCTTGAGGGAAGGGAGGTACTGCCAGAGATGCTCAAAGAAAGTAATTTGTTTATTTATGGATAAGAAAGACTGGGGGTATTTATTAATTTCACAAGGAACCCTTAGATATTGCAGTCTGGCCATCCTCCTCTGCTAGGAATTGATCGCTGAAGGATTGTACTTCCAACAGGGTAGACAACCATTTTTTAGGTAGAAAAGACCTGTTAAGCCATGTTTGTCTACATGGCAATGGCTGAACTTTGCTTACTGTAACATCACATACAACAAATGAAATATGTAGCACTCTCACATGGAGCTTATGTGACTTACTGTTTGGAATAAATGTTATAAAAAAATAAATAAATTTGATCAAGAACTGATAATTGAAAAGATGACATGACCTAATTTGATAAGGATTGTATCTTCACATGCCCCACACTTGTGTAGTTCAAAATAGTACACATCTTGTCCCTTTAACTTCAGGTGTATGTGTCTTGTCTGGTTCTTGGAAGTGACTGTGTACAGGCAGAGCATAATTGGCAGCCTGTGACAACCCTGTCTGCAAGCGTCTCTCTAAATGGAGCATATTTCAGCCTTTATCTAGTGATGGCTGTTACCTGAGAGAAGCCCAGGGCCATCTCAAAGGGCTTGTAGCGGCTAATTGTGCCTGTTAGGACTAGCAATTAGCTGGGGATCTCTCTACCAGGCAGCTCCGACACCCACTAGCTTTTAGCTCTTTTCACTTCCTTTCAGTTAACTAGCTGTGCCAAGCAGAAGAGACAAGGGACAGGTAGGCAAGTGTGCCGTCACATTCAGGAAGGAAGAGAAGGGATGCATGCAAGACTGCTGGGGGAAAAAATAGACACTGGGTTATAATAATATACAAAAATATGACCTGATTATTACAGAAACAAAGCAGCAAGTGACCTATCCCTCATTTGTAGGTATTGGAAGCTACAGCTGGACTGCTTGCACAGGCTACACTTCAGCTTTAAGAAAACAATAACATCTAATTACGTATAGGTCATAAAAAAGATCACATACATATGGTGGTTGCTGGTTACCATGGTGCAAACAATGGTTTCAATGGAAACATGAAGCAGAACATCGGAGAATTGAGATAATAAATCCGTTTCATTGAATAATAAAGCTTTGTACTTACCCATTAATTAAGGATAATCGTATGCCATAAGCTTTTGTGTGCTATAAGTAATGTGTTACTCTTTACCATAAATATATAGATTATTAAAAATTCAATACACCTTACAGGTAGCAAATTCATGCTATCCTCTGTATATATTACTAAAGAAAGATGTAAATGTTCTTTTTACACTTACTATTTTGTTGGATTGGGATAGAGTGTTTCAATTATCCAACAGAATTTAAGTTTCTGATATTATTAGAAGACTTGATAAAATCTAGTTCTTGAAACCTTTGTGAAAATCTTTAAACATTGATGACATAATTCAAAGCTATCTAAAAATGTTCAGAAAAAAAAGGCTTGGCTGGTCTGCCACATCTGGTTTCCAAGAGTAAATTGAGACATACCAGATAATGCAACCCACCGTAACACAATACACACTAATCTTGTATTGACCCTTCCACCTGATACATCTTTAGGTGCTTTATAATCCCCAACAAATGTACCTTAAAACCCTATTGAACTGTGTAGGCAATTGAGAACAAATGTCTTCAGACCAGAAATAGCATCTGATTCTCAGACCAAACCGAGAGACCGCACCAGAACCACGGAGTGTGCAGAGTGGTCAGGACATGAAGGCTTCTGCCTACTGCTGTGAACAAGGGCAGAGAAAGCCTTGGGAGCAGAGCAGGCACCAGGTCAGTAGGGTTTGTTCCCTTTCTGAAGTTAGCAGAAATGAAATATACGAAATGTTTTGAAAATTCTGTCATTAAAGCCCTGCCCCTCTCAGGATGTTTTCCCCTTTAGAGATAAACTAGTTTTTGCAGGATGTTTTTTCAGATAGCGAAAATGGAGTTTCAGGAGGCAGAGGCTTCAGGGACTCTGAGAGGCTTCAAATCCTGTTCTCTGGACCTATGCGCTGGGGAGCAGCCCAGTTCCATTGAACAAAAAAAAAAAAAAAAAAAAAAAAAAAAAAAAAAAAAAGAGAGAGAGAGAGAAATGTTCGGCAACATGCCTTTGCCTTTATTTTTTAATTCTTGTAAAAAGTTACGTACTTGCCTTTAGTTCCTGTCTGTCTCTCTCAAATTACTCTTTGCATTCTCTTAGTGCACCCTTTCAGCTGACAAACATTCATTTTCAAATTGTATTTTGGGAGAAATACTGAGTGAAGGCCCACCATACATCAATGGCCAGATCATCTCAGGCTGCCTACTAGAAAATGCACAAAGCCAGCAAACAGATGGGCTGACCAGTTCGCTGGATGGAGCACTAGCATTTCGGCTCTGGGTTCACAGTTTGAGTCCAACCTGAAGCAGTAAGCAAAATGAATTTGGTGGTCTGATTTCAGCTGCTCTTGCACAAAGCCATTATGCATATTTCAGTAGAGGTTTGACTATTTACTCTATTAGTCTCTGCTTTGAAGGGGGGGCACTTTAGTTCACATGCAGCTTGGATATTCCTAGGGACCTGATGAAGGAGATTCCTATATGCTGCAGGCTGATCATAGCAGTGCAGCAGTGCGAGAGGAGCTTGTGCTACTAACGGCGTGCTGAACCTTGCCAGAAGGCATGGAAACAGCAATGCTTTAATGCTTATCAATACATGAATGGATATTTCCCAGAGTATTAACCAGCACTGCAGAGATGTATGCTGAAGTGTGTAATGTGCGCACAATGCGAAGAGTGAGTGAAAGCCCTTTGTAACTTTTCAAAGGAGAGCAAGAGGGAAAAAAAATGACGAGAAACAAATCCAAATCCTGCCAAACTGAACTTGTGTTAAACATGACCTTTGGATTTAAGAACCACAAATTTTCACAGGAAGTTGAAAATACACTGGATGGGGGAACTAAAGAACAGCAGGAACAGATGCCATTATTTGGCACACAGTAGGGAGAGAAGCACAGAAAAGGCTGTCTCTGCAGAACACGTTTTCCTTTACCTCTCTTTGTTTTCTCTTGGGGAGATAAGGGTAGGCACTGCATGAGATTTTCTCCTTACATCAAAAGGCTTGGGAGGGGGATGGAGGGGAAGTTTAAAAATGTTTTAAAAATCTGATCATAAAAATGTTCAGTTATCTGTTTTACAGCACAGTGTGGCTTGGTTTGTGACAAGGGGGAAACACTGAACAGAGAGTCCAAGAGGAATTTCTTTAGATTAATTGTAACAGCCACTTGTTACCAGAGAAGGAAGAACCTGGGAAAGGGCCCTAGTTTGTGGTCTTTATTCATTAGAGGTGTATAATCAGGGAGAAAGTGCAGCTTTTGAGGGGCAGGGAGGATGAATGCAATGCCTGGTGGCTGAGCTCATTCCAGCTGCTGTGGCAAAGCACTGGGCTGCAAAAACCTCTGTGGAATGGGGACAGAGGAAAATGTCATTTTCTTCCCCACAAGGGACTCAATCTTGAACACAAATAGATGAATCATCCATTGTAGGTTCATTCAGCAATTAAGGCAAAAATGAAAATCTCACCTTGAGCTTCCTTGGGACTGTTCCATCCTTTGAATGGTGCAAGTGTGTCCTGAAGTGCTGCTTTGGATGCTGTGAGCTGAGCAAGCACATTGCACCACTACCACATGTCCACTGCATCAAAAGAGGTTTATTAATTGATTTTCATTTCTGTTTCTGAGCTAGCAGAAATTTGCAGACTTGACACGAATGTAATAAGTAGTATCACCAAGATGGGTAGAGGAATCGTTCAAAGAAATCACTGTTCACAAACTTTCGTAAAACCTAGTCCACTTTGTGATCCTTGGTTTACATGTAAGAGGTTGAATACTTATGCTAGGGGGCTGATGACCTTCCTTGTAGTGTTCTCTGCTCAGGGATGGTGGGATCAAAGAATCACTAATTAGTGGTATCTCTTCGGGGAGAAAGAGGGAGAGATTATTACTATGCTTTCACTTCTGAAGATAACATCTATGTGTAGTGGTAGCCTATCTTTGCCAACACTTATTTTCAGTATACAAATTAAAGTTTAATGACCTTATAAGCATTCCTAGTTCAAAACAAAGCACTAAGTGAAGATAAATCGCAAGGAATAGGAGAAAAAAAAAAAAAAAAAAAAAGATTACTGTGAAAGTTAACAAAGCATCAATCAAATTGTGTATCAGTTCATTGACAAGACTCCTCATTTTGTCAGTTCCTAAAGGCTCATATGTGATTCCAATGGCCTTACCAGCAAGGATGCAGATGTTTAATACTGAACTCCCTTTTTTTGTTGGGGTTACAATTTACAAATTGACATGGAATGTCACAGCAAGATCAAGCAATGGGACAAATTTATAAAATAGCAAAGGATCAGGCAAACCCTACATCAGAAAAGAACAAACTAAGAGTCACAACATTTTTGAGTGCATTTCCTCTGGCCTTATCATATTTATTTGAGAAAACACTCTTTACTAATATTATACTTTGTATTTTACTAAATTTTATTCTGAACAAAACTGTCTTCCATGGATGCAGGTGCAATGATGCAAGTCTCAAATGAGCCTGCCAAAGGTACACAAGCAAAACAGCTTTGAGTATGCAGATTGGGTAAATACAGGTTTCCCTATCCCTTTATGGAGATAATTGGCAAATGCAAATATATGATTTGTACTTTGAAGCTGTACAGAATGTAAGTGCTTATATTTAGGCATGCACAACCCTATTCAAATTAATTATGTTACTTGCTTAAATTTTTAGACCATCACTAAAATGATCTGCAGAACATATGATGCAAAGCGAGTCAAAAACTGTATGGAGTTCTTGCACAGTCTGCCCTACAGCATTTATTTACTTCCTCTAAAGGTGTTAAATCCTGTAAGTATTTCTATACATATAGATAACTTTTACGTGGCCTTTCAAATGCATCTCAGTTTTTTACCACCTTTTTGTGAGCTTATGGCTTCTAACTTAGGAGTGGTTCGGGTGTGGTAAAAGCCCAAGTGGCACACGTATATGGAGAGCAATACCCATATGAGATGCTTAATGCTAGGTAATACAGGCATAACCTGAATTGAAAGCTTTTAAGGTAATTTGAACATGTCCCCTTCTTTATGTATATACATAGTCCATTGGGTGTGATTTGCATGACGGTCTTTTTACACCTTAGGCAATGTGAAGAAGTGCTAATATAGGCTTTAATGTCATACGCACGGTATTATAAAGTTGCTATAAATGTAAATAAAATTTTATATTTCCAAACTCACTGGTATATAACAGAGAAAGAAGCAAAAATGTATAGTCAGTAAAAGTATTTGTATACCTAACAATTTGCAGAAGAGGACCTTGAACAAGCATGTTTCCCTTTTGTAGGCAAAACACATTCCACAACTAAAAATGCAAGTGAAACAACTTAAGCCCTTTTATTCTTTGTAAAAATATTTTGGCAGCAGTTTGTCATTTCATAGATTTGCTCCAAGTCAAAGCTGTTTGAGAATAAGAAATATTGGAGGCTTCTTGTGTTTAATATGGACTGTTGCCTTTTGTCATTTAAGGAAAAAAAAATGAAATGGCAATGGAAGCTATTTTGCTAATGTTTTTATCTATTCTGTGACTGACATCAATAATACATAACAGTTCCATTGACATTGCATCCTGTCCAATGGACCCACTGACCTGATTCAATGTCAGCTGAAATGCCTCGTACATCATAAACATACATGAATTCTCACAGATCCATTATCCTCCCGCCTGGTCCAGGAGTGCCAGGGATCCAATGCTAAGCCAACAGGAGTTTGAATTCCTTTTCTTCAGTTTGTGTTTCCTTTCACACTGTGAAGGAGCAACTTCATAGTCTGTAGAATATAGCTATGTAACTGGAAGACCCCTACATGTTTTATAAATACATGAATGATAACGATGTCAATAGTCATTCAGATACTACGCTGATAAGAGTGTGGTATAAAACCACAGATAAATACCTCATACCTTGTCAGGAGAGCCTGCAAACCTGATATGTCATTCTGTCTTATTGTGCAAGAATATATGAATCGTAATATTCTATTAACATTGCATAAAGTCTGCAGTAGTTGCAGGCTGAACCCAATGCCAATACAACTTTTATAAAAATATAGATATTTAGCATTTGCCCCTCCTGTAATTTCATTGCCACTAAAAGCAAAGAAAACACAAATAAAAAGTATTCCAAGATTTTCAGTTGGTCCCTCTTAACAGTACACTGTGACAGTGTATATTTGTTTTACTACTGAGCCTGTTTAGCAGTCAAACTGTAGGAAATTGAATATACACTTACTGTATAAAAATGATATGCTTGGTTAGTGATACTTTAGAAGAAATAAGTGCATCAATCATAGAATAGCAGGTTGTCAAGGTTTTATATGTAGGAAAAACACGGAACAAAGAATGTAATGCGTGTTGGGCACATTTTTACAAAAGTTTCGTGCCAAAGTTGATTTACAATAAACTTTTCCCTCCCTTTCTTCTTCCAAATTCTTCTAAAAGAGCATTCAAGGAAAACTGAGCAAACTATTACGCTTTCTGTTCTGACGTGTGTAATTACAAGATCATCCTCATTGTGGATTTTCTGTTTGGTTGATTTAAGAAAAACATTAGGTGCATACTCTTAATGCTGTTCTGCCATTCAAACTCAGCAGGGTAATCTTCCTCACAAGTTAATGGGAAGAAGATGACTTAATAATTAGCCTGGTTTAGACAGGGCCAGATCCTCGGCAAGGAGTAGTGCCTGCCCTCCAAGCTTACTTTGGAGGCTGAGCGGTTCTCTGCCTTGAATGGATGGCTTGGAGGGATGTGCTGCATCACTCCCAGGCACCATTTTTGTTCAGGGGTTCTCCTGGGCATGCTGGTCATGCTCAATTTCCCATCAGAGCCCTCTGAGATGTGCAGACCTGACACACAATCTGCACAATGCACCAGCTCTCCTGACAGCATGTGAAAACCTACAGATTAAAATTGCCATGACATAGGCTGTTGCTCTGGACTGTGGCATCACTCTGCCTGATCCAGACCCAAAAGCAGGAAACCAAGCCTGCCTCTGCCCAAACGTAAAGTCAAGTTCTCCATTAGGACATGGTGCAATACTTCAGCTGGTAAAGAAATTCCTGGATTTCCAGCTCAGCAGCTGTTCTGTCACTGTTTCTTCTTCAAGACATCCGTTCACCCTCCCATGTGTGTGACTCCCTTCATTACATGGATTTATGCTACAGACATATGGCCCAAGTTAATCTGGCAATAGCTCTCACTCCCTTCTAAGAGATCTGTTACAGAGAGGTAACCATACATTGTAATAAAATATAACACCAAGACCCTTTTATTTCAGCAAAAAAGACATCTTTTGAAGTTTACTTTAAATGTCCGTGGTACTAATACAACCATCCTAAATATCAAAACAATTGCAGATCATTCTTGTTACTGGACAACATAAATTCACAATTCTTTGAACTTCTATCCCTAAATCCTTATTGAAATGTTACATTGGCCTGCCTGTACAACCTGTGCTCTCTGCTGGGGAGGACCAAGGCAAATAAACATTGTTTAGTCTAGCTCAAAACTATTGATACGTATAAGTACTTGTAAAGGACTCATCATCCCTGTATTTACCATGCATTAAGGTGCCCGTTTGTGTCACCACTTGTCAGTAGTGGCATAATAGCTAGAAAATTTACATGTTTACTTTCCTCTCAGAGAATGAGGAGTAGATAGACTCAACCAATTTCTTCTATAAGAAAAAATAAATAAATAAATAAATAAAACATAAGTAAAACCCTGTGAATTTTATCCAGATTTCTGTTTGAACAGAGATGGAAATCTGGATGTGATTGCAAACACCTCTGTGATCCCTGGGATCAACGAGCAAGGGCATGGCGAAGTAAGAGTCCACTTGTCATCCCAGCATCACTTGAACTTTTGGTACATCTCACTTATGGATTCCTGTCGTGGTTTAACCCGGCTGGCAGCTAAATACCACGCAGCCGTTCGCTCACCCTCCCCCCTCCCTCTCTGGGACGGGGGAGAGAAATGGAAAGTGAAGCCCGTGAGTTGAGATAAAGACAGTTTAATAAGACAGGAAAATAATAATAACAAAATAATAATAACAATAATAATAATAATAATACAATGGTGATAATAGGAAAATAATAATAATATGTACAAACAAGTGATGCACAATGCAATTGCTCACCACCCGCTGACCGATGCCCAGCCTAACCCCAAGCAGTCCGGCCCCCTTCCCCCGGCTAGCCACCCCTATGTATTGTTTAGCCTGACGTCAGATGCTATGGAATACCCCTTTGGCTAGTTTGGGTCACCTGTCCTGGGTCTGTCCCCTCCCAGCTCTTACTGCACCCCCAGCCTGCCTGTTGGCAGGACAGAGCAAGAAGCTGAGATGTCCTTGGCTTGGTATAAGCACTGCTCTGCAACAATTAAAACATCGGGGTGTTATCAGCACTCTTCTCATCCTAAGCCAAAACACAGCATTCCACCAGCTACTAGGAAGAAAATTAATTCTGTTCTAACTGAAACCAGGACACTTCCTTTAACCTGAGCCATTCCTGGGGAAATGTCAAGACTCTTTCAAGGACAACTGTCCCCTCCAAACCCCTAATTTCTGGGGAGTCCCATGCATGATTCACAGTGATGACATCCTCCCAACATGTTTTTATTCCATCAGCTTTACCCATCTCGCTACATTTGTAGAATGGAGTGAAAGCACTGTAAAATTGCTTTATCTGTTTGGCTTTCAAGCATTAAGCAGTTTAGTAACATGAAGGTTTACAAAATCTATTTTATTTAATATATTGTTGCCTAGAGAAAATAATATTCTTAACTGAAACATATGGACATCTTTGTGTGTGTTTTGGCATAGTAATTTCTGGCTAGTCTCCACATTAATCTCATTTTTGTCACTTTTGCTACTTTTAGAACCCTTTAATTTTCCTTTAAATTAAACAACCAACCACTACCCCTCCCACCTCCCCATCCACCCCCAATTGTTTGGGCGGTATCTGTATCTGTACAGGTATAGACAAGCTTGTGCTGCACAAGGATGTAAGGAAGATATTAGTAAAAGACAAAATTCTGGATGTAGTCCCTTAACTCAAAGTGCAAGGTGTAAATGATTGAAATTGAGATGTCTTCTTCAGCATAATTTTTAAGTGTTTTCATGTATTTCCACAATACGTGCATCCAGTGATATACCTATTGGCTATTCCCCCACCTATTGCCTCTTAGAAGGTACGTACTCTTGAGGGTTTTAGTATTCTATCATCATCTGTTCTTTGGCCTTTATGGATTTCCTTCTGGATCATTACATAACAAATGACCCAGAACACCTATGCAAAGTGATGCAGAAATGTGTGTGTATATGTATATATTAGTCCTTTAACACCACCGTGGACTCTACCTGAGGACTTCTGTGACCCAAACCCAACATTCCTATCTACTGTGAAAGGGACTCATGACTTTATAATTCTGTTGAAGACTTTATCTAGATAAAAATCTTCACATTTTTACAGTGAAGTTAATATTGCCAGTATATTTTCTAATACTATGCAGCCTACTTCCAGCCTCTTGTGATCTCCCAGAGAGTGCTTTGTTGTGTTGTAAACTGATTTTGCAAAGATGTAAAACCTTGTGCACTCAAAAATTGCTGGACACTAGACAGATTCCTTTCAATAATCCCGGCTGAGGCACCACCAGCTGAAGACCCTGGAGCTTGTTAGCCTTTTCTGAAAAAATCTTCATAGCTTGGGAAATAAGTCTATGTAAAGCTGACGAGTTCTTTCTGGCATTATGAATGTTATGAATATACATCATGGATGTATCTCCCATCAAACCTCATTGATAACCTACTCAAATGATGACTGCACTGGAGACAGACCAGGAAAAGGGAAAAAAGACCCTTAGTGCCAAGCTGCTATCCAGGCAATGCAGTGATCACTTGTTGACACTCACCAGGCAAGTCAAACTAGAAGATAAGAGCTCTCTGCATTTCCACTTTAGAGGACCCTCTCCTATGTAGACACAGGAAGACCATATGATGAATATCCTAAGGAAGGTGAGTTTGCATAGCTGCATGGAAATCAGTCTTTTCAAGTGTCCTACAAAGCATGTGTTGGATTTAAATGACTGCCTGGAAGATTTGGTTCTATATTTTAACTATCTCTTTTCAACCATGAGATAGCATGCCAAGTGCAACTTCTGGGAGAAGAGGTTCTGCAATCCCTTAGAGCCTCAAAAGCCAGTTTGGGGATTGCAGGAAATGTCACTGGGAAGTACCAGCTGCAGGAAGGGGCTCAGAGGAGGAGTCTATATCAAGGAAGTGCTCCAATGGGACTGTACTGCAACCTAATTATACCAGAGGAATCTTAGAGGTGTATACATCTGGGGCTGGGATCCCGACACTGCATCCTGATGGATTTTGAGCAGAGGGACAAAGATCAAGCTATGAGACCTGCTCTCAGCTCTCTCCCCTGCTCCTCAGTGACCAGTCCCCTAGATGAACAGTGCTGGCATCAACAAGTATGAGACCAGAGGAAAGCAGAAGTGCTGGAAGGGAAGTTAAACCAATGAATGCTGAAAAAGTTGCTTAAAATACAGAGTATTACGAGCGAGTCATATAATATATGGCACTTCTCATCCTGGGACAAGAGGGGATGATTCACAAATGATATTGAAATCAGTCTGCAGTACAGGTGCTTGTCAGGTGGCAAACAGCATTTTTCATGTTAATGGAAGAAACGTATTGTGTTCAAACACTTCACATTCAACCCCTGTTCTTACAAAAAGTGCCCTGGGATTTCTAGTGAGCACGAGAAGAAAATAAGGCTCCAGTCACTGGGAACTTGAACAAAGATATCCAAATAAGAGAGCTCATTTTATCAGTCTAAAAAGCTGGAAAGGTTCAGGTAACTTTGTCTAGATTTAGACATCCTTTTTTGAAGTCTTTTAGCTATTTCTGATGTGATCTATTTCAATTTTCTTGTTGTGTGTCTTTCTATAGAGATAGGTCACTATTCCAACACTTTTTTTTTTTTTTTTTTTTTTTTTTTAATCAGAGCAGATGTAATAAAAACAGGAGAGGAGCAAGGAAACACCTACACAAAAAATGTTTTGACACTGCAAAAGGTTGGTATAGAATAAAAGACAGGGCAAGCACTGGGTCTCTGCTAAGAACTGGTATAAGGTATTGGCCATCAAGTACTTCACACCATCTGAGCCAATCTCCCATCATCAGTTCACTGGCTAATGTACAACTTCTGAGTCAGCCCTGGTACTGAACAGTGCCATAGAGGTAGTCAAAGGCAATACAATAATGGTGTAAAAGTTGCAGGAGGTGAATGAAATGTTGGAAATGCTATTGATGGCATTGTTTATTTATTTAGTAGACAGAATTTAGAATGAGAATAAGGATTTGTCTGTCACCATCATGTCAGCCATCAGTTCAGCGTTGCCCTAGGCAATGAGTTTGCTGTTACTAATTTTAGTTTGTTTTGTTATCGTTCAGTTCAGATAATTTTTGAGGTTCATTTAGTTGCTGTTAATAAAAAAGAAAGACAGAAATACTGAATTCTGGTGAGGGAAAGTGCTCAGAAATTCACCCCTCAAATCAGAGTCCCTGCAGTTCTAGCTAGTGACATGAGAGCGAGTTAGCTATTCCTGTCAGAGGCAGGAGAAGCAATGTGGCTTCGCTTCTCCTAGGGGACCAATGTCACAGCCATGTTCTGCATTGTGGATAGCCTTCGCGGTGCCTTCAGACTGAGCACTTCCAATGCAGACCACTGAAGGGTTCGTACTTCAGAGGAAGAGAATGAGAAAATGCACTGGACGTACTTAAAATATGATTTAAGTGGTTGCTGGTTCTGCGTGTGGTCTCTAAATGTCATTAGTCATTAGTCATGCTAATCAGGTATCAAACTGGTAAAAAAGGTGTTCCTTTCCCTCATGTTGTGATTGAACTGTGGAACTCACTTCCACAGGAAAGAGAATTTTCTGAAATTCAAAAGGACTCTAGCTGTCACATCTTTATATATTCACACGTTAGTTAGAGCCAAATGGACACAGATAGCTAAGCTGACACAAGAGGTCAGTTCCAGCTTTCAGTGGCTTCAGGTAACAAATTATTCACCTGCCAAAGAGATATTTTTCTCTTTCCAAGCACCTTGCCTCTATATTCACCATTTTGCAGTTATTAAGTGACTCTAAATCCCTGTGCTGCCCCTCATGTTTCCTCCAATGGAGGTGAAACAAATATATCCATTTTACAAATGATAAATGAGTGAGGCACTGAAGTTAAGCCACTGACCAAAGGATACACGTTAAGTCAAAAAAGGTTGAAAAAAGACTGCAGGAATTTGAATGGTGGTCTCTCTCTTTTTTTTTTTTTTTTTTTTTTTTTTTCCCCACTCACTGCCATTATCAAATAATTGAGTTTTCTCTCTACAAAATGTCCACAGATGAGAGTTTGCAAAATACGGCGATTTTGTTTTTGCAAAATACACCCAGTAGAAGTCCCTGACAACATTGTGCAAGGATCACAGGATAGCTCTGAACAAGCAGGTTCTTCTAGTAAGTTAGAGCAGCATCTGCAGCATCAGTGCAGCATCCAGGAAGCTAGCCAAAGTGGATTGCCATGCTGAGATGGCTGTGCTGCTTCCAGGGCTTCAGGGACATCAGTGCCAGGACTTTGCAGCAGTGTATTGTGCTCTGCGGATGCACCCAAATCTCCGCTGATCTGCAGCCAGGAGCTACCAATAGCACCAGCACAATGTGTGCACGGGAAGGGTGCACACTCTGAATGATCCGGTCCTACATTTCTGCAGCTCTCCTCACGAGCTCCCCATTCAGCACAATCAGAAAAAAATCATTGGGACAGCAGGAAAATCAAACGCAAACCAGGCTGGAACTGTTGAGAGCTGGCAATGCTTTACAGTCAAGCTGGAAGCCTCTCCTGTGCAGCAATTTTACACTTCTGAGTTGCCTTACAATCATTTAAAAGCCACAGAGAGATGACCTTTGAACCGCCAGGTCCCAGAAGCCAGAAAGGTTCATTTCCTCCTCCTTGTTGAGCAGCAATGGGGACCAAGGAGGTGCCGTATTGTACAGTAATCAGACATTTGTCACAGTCTGAGATGGAAATCCTATCTAGTATAATTATTGTATATTAAAATACATGAAATTTTGATATGGAAGAAAGTTGTACATTACATTAGCCAGAGAACAGGATATTCATCTTTACTTTAATTTGTAGACTTCATAACTCTGTTTGCATTCACTACAAGATAAGTACTGTTACATTCCTGAAACATGACATCTTGCTTGAAAAGACTTAACAAAAGCCACAGTGCTGATAAATTTCCCGTGGATCAGGGAGGACAGATCTCTCTGGTTTCACTGACATGGACCAAGGCTTGCCTTTATCATTTTCAACTAAATTGTAATGCTGTCATAGCTGCACATTAAAGAAAGTTTCTCTTGATAAACTATTTTACTCAGTCATATGAATCTCAATTTATTCTCCTGGACCAAACATAAAAAGTGCAAAAACTTCATTTGGGAAGCTTCTTTGGTAGGCAAAATGCAGACATAGCAAATGTTTTAGAAATATGTATATAAGTTTATTAAGTTGTTATCTGTTATTCATCTCAAAGTCTTTGGAAGCTGCTTGTGCTGTTATACTTTCAGAGCTGAGAAACTGAACACAGGGCTCTGTGTAATATGTGCCAAGGAAGGCAATGATGTACAGTCATTGATTACTGTGAACAGTGAGGGGCAGAGAACTTCTCCAAGGGCTTTGGCAGTAAAGTGAATGATGTGTGTGCAGCTGACTGCCTTCTGGATGGTGCTACAGCGTTCATTTTAAATAATAAAATCTTAATGAAATTACGTATGCATGTTGGAAAGTCTCTCCGATACAGCGCTA
The DNA here is from genome assembly GCF_964035555.1 of Netta rufina. Lineage (NCBI taxonomy): Eukaryota > Metazoa > Chordata > Aves > Anseriformes > Anatidae > Netta > Netta rufina. The sequence goes on from NC_140136.1 coordinate 20,574,674, forward strand.
GCTGAAGTTACCTGAGATGACCACCTTTGTAAGTGCCAATGCAGGGAATATAAACTTGTGTTAAAGGTCCCTGTAGGTCCAGCTGACAAAAGTGTTATAAATCCCTGTGGCTAAAAGCTGAAACTTCACAAATTCAGAGAAGTAATAAAACTTTTAAGATCAAGACTCTTTCCAAACTTTGTAGTTGTTCCCAGTCTGCTCTGTGGTTAAGGCAGATTTTCAGATCTGCTACACCCAAAAATAAATGTAATTTCCTGTTTGGTTTACGTTTGCACTTATAAACTTTTGCAGTTAAATATATTATTATTTGTAACCAATGAAATTCCTTAATGTGCAAGTTGCACCTTCGCTGTGCCATCAGCATTGCTTTAGGAGTCTGCACTGCACAAACTTTAAACATTTTAACAGATTTTAAAAAAATAAAAAATAAAAAATAAAAAATGAAAACCAATAACCAGATAGAATTACAGATAGAATTACATTATTCTACATTTATTCTACAAGATTTAAATTTCAGTATTTAAACAAAAAAAAAAAAAAAGCAGATATTTTTGTTGTTGTTTTTCTTTCTTACCCTGGACATATGGCACTTAAAACTGTGCACAGACCTCTTAAAAACAGTGTGAGTTAAGCACAGAGCATTGCAAAGACATGTTATTTTTTTTAACTGTGAATTTCTTTGCCTCAGTACCAGAGGGTCAAAGTCAAGTTTTAGGTGTTAACCAAACATAGGATACATTTGGTTGTTTTGCCATCAATTTTTAACACATAAAAAAACACTTGATGACTCTTAAATAATTAACTACTTTTAAGCAATGTCAAAACTGTCTTCAGATTTCTACTGGTCCTTGTGCCCTGCTCCAGGCTCTCACGGCCGCTGGCTGATTTGTGCAGGGTGCCCGGATGGGCGCTCCCCCCGCCAAAAGTTTTCAATGACAACAAATCATAACGGGTTTTGAAATGAATCGATTTGCAAGGCCCGTTGCCAGAGGTCAAATTTGCAATTGCATGGAAATGTTAAGGTGCAATTGCTTCAGGCTTTAATGAACTCCAAAAAGAAATATGCAGGCCTGTAAAGCTCATCCATTAGATCCTGACCTACAAATGGCAAGGAGTAACAGCAATGCAACCAAGAGGTGTGCTGACTAAGGGAATTGTGGTGATACAATTAGTTTTACATGTTTCGGCATTTAATCCTGATGTCTAGGCAAAAGAGGCCTCAGCACATGGAAATCACAGGTAACAGCAGGCAATGAGGTTCTGACGATGTGCAGATTGTCTCCTGCTCTCCCCTGCCTGTTGCAGCACCAGTACCTTCACTCCAGCCATGGGTGAGAAGCATGGGGCTGCCTACCCCAAAATGTGACTCGCTCCAGCCCTGGGGACAAGCAGCAGATGAGACCTTCCCTGGCCAAGGGAATAGGGACAGAGCAGTGTCTCATCTTGGAACTCCCACCTTCCGATATCAGGGATCACCAAAAATAGAAGCAACTGCAAAAATATCCTGTAAAACAGGCCGAGCATAAAGAGAAGGCAGCAACACCCCAATTTAACTTGCAGGTGTTTTTAAAGGGATGGTGGGATGAAAGTTTATTTTGTTTATGGGGTAGGTGTTTATTGTATAATTAATATGCACCCTTCTTTTCACCATAAAATTTTTCTCTTTGCCTAGAGCCCTGATATTTGAACATTAAAGGGTGTTACCAGAGACAGGCCAGAAACACACAGCCTGGCGTGAACACGTGTGGGTTGCTGGAGGCTGGCGGTGAGCGCCTGCTCTCAGCATCTTGGCTCAGCTCCCCCCTCCAATGTGACCAACTTCCCAGCACCCTGAGAGCCCAGAAGCCCAGGTCCCAGCACGCCAGTGCAGCCCACCTCGCCTTGTTGTGCTGGAAAATGGCCACCTCCCCTCCACACGGCTTTTTGAGGCCCACACCCCCATGTGCTGAAGAGAAGTTGGGGAGGGGTCTGGAGTACTTCAGTGCGTGGTACAAAACAAACAAACAGGCAAATAAACAAATAAATTCTGTTCTCATTTGGCACAAACCTCCTAGCAACATAAATAATCAAAACCTGATTAACAAACTGGTCAGTTTAAAATGAAAATAATGATCTTCCTTTGCCTTCCTGCTCCCATCAGGATGATTGCAAAAGGTTATCTGTTTTCATAAATCAATTAGATCCAACAAGCTGGCTTATTTGCCAAGCAAGTAGAAGCCAACCACGCTGCTCTTAACCTTCTGGGCTGATTTTTGCCTTTCACACACAGCTCCTGTGTGTGGCTCCCAGCCTGCACCTCTCCCCCAGCTCAGCTGTCCCCAGGTTTTCAGGGAGCCCTGGCGCTGGAGCAGGGGGACCTGCGGTCGAGGGCACAGGTTTTTGTCAACTGGCAGCAGCTTCTTGGGTTGGTCTCGTCCCCAAGGGCACTATCCACCAGGGCATGGTGAGGGCAAGGAGCTGGGCCTTGCCTCACCCAGCAACCTTGCCCCTCTGGTGGCTGAATTGTTGTCTGTAGGCCCAGGGCAGGGAGAGTAGCTGGGGGTCCAAGAGAACGAAAGGAAGGACTTTTCCTCTTTACAGAGCCCTGTTTTGAGTGTTGGTACAAATGAACACAGCTCTGTTTATCTGTAACATGGTACGTTGCAGTGGAATTTTTCCTTTTTTCTGTCTTGCGTTTTTTTTATGCAAGGGCCAGGTCATTGCTTCTGAACCTCTCTCTCAAGAACTGACACTTAAAGTGCAAATGAAGCTAATGACAAGAGACAATATTTTAATGTTAATTAGATACTTCATGTGTCTCAGTTCATCAGAGCAATATTGCTCTTTTATGTATTACATGAAAGCAGAGTTTTAGCTTGGAGGAAAACAGGGAACACAGTCGATCATGGAAGCAGTATTCTTGGTTTTGCAATTATTAAAATTAATGTTACATTTAGGAAATCCAGGAAACTTTGAAAGGAAGATGCTTAATGATAATAATGGACCTACTGCTCTATAGGAAGCCCTGGCAAAGGCTTTACATCTCTTTTTCCTCCTACATGAGCTGGCATAGTAAATGCTGCAGTCTCCCAAGCTCTTGCTAAGAGAGCAGACTTGGCTTATCTGCAGGATGGTATTGATATATAATGCAGATATTGGGTCCTTCTGTACCTGGACTCCCCACTCCTTCCCTTCCTATGACATATTATTATCTTTTAAATAGTTATTTTAAACCAGTGACGTGAGCTACTAATGCCATACATCCCGGTGAGGTGTCCTAATGATGATGTTCCCCAGAACTAGGTACATAATGTGCAGTGTTTTCTGTGAATGGTTGCATTCCTTGTAGCATGGTTTCTGTTCCCTTCACTTTCTGTCACTGGCTATTTAAGAAGTTGCATTTCACTGCCATAAAGTATTTACACAAAGCAAATTTCCAAGTAGTGCACATATTTGAAGAAAATGAAATCTAAGGCCCTGCCATGGCAATGAGCTCCTGCCAGAAAGACCTTGCGCACAGAGGGGCAGAAGGTCCCTGCCTCAGCCAGATCCAAACTTACAGCCCGCTGTGATGTCCTGGCTGAAGACTTGTGCCGATACAGTTATTTTAAGTTTTTGGTTGTTTTTTTAAAGAGGAGGGGAAAAAAATAAAAATAAAAAAAAAAAATGTTAGGATTCCCCCACCAGTTGTGCTTCAGCAGAGCTTGCTTTTGTGACCATTCTGGATTAAAAAACAAACAAACAAACAAAAAAAAACAATACTTATAACCAACAACAGGCGTTTCAAAGTAATCTCATAGATATTCTGGAACAAGAATCATTTTTTTTTATTTAGCAGTTTGTGTGGGAACCCACACCTAACAAGAACAGCAATGTAAAAATGTAGTTAAGCCTTCTATTTTTGTACACAGCTAGTATTAAAATAAAAAAGTGTTAGATCTGTGCTTTCTTTATATTGTGTAGAGAGCAAAGACACAACAGAGGGTGAATTCATTGAATAAAGTAGTACTACAGATGATCTGCTTGGCTTGGAACATCCTTGCTAATTTCATTTTTGCAGTGTTTAATTACACTTCTTTATCTTTTTTTAAACATCATATATCCTGGAGGAAAATCAAATTTATGTATAAGACTTTCACGTAAAACACTGAAGTTTAAGTGTGAAGGCTTCTTAACAATGCAGACTCAAATGTAATACCGGTATCAGAGTTGAACATTTCACCTACATGGGCAGGGATGGCGTGGGGAGGTGGGGGTCCCAGGGGCTGATGGTGGAATATGCTCAGTGCAAAGCCATCCACATTCCTGCCGCCGCTCCAACTCAGTTCTGTGGCTGGGGGCTCCTGCTGGCTGAGGACTGGAGTTGCTGTGACGCCTGATCATGAGTGAAATGGATCTTGCATTACACGACCAGCCCAGCCTCACCGGGGATGGGTGGCATCGTCTCCAGGACACCCTGGGCCTGGTTCTTTCCCACCTCTCAGTCCGTGTTAGCATTGGGGGTGACATGCCAAACAGATGGAAGAAGGAGGATTTATTTCTTTTAATAAGGGGGAAAATAATTTTGTCGCCCAATATTAAACTCACGCACATGTAAGATAGACACGTGGTCACACACCCCAGCAACAGCAGCCCTGATCCTGTAGCTGTTTGCTTACATAAAGGAATAAAACTTGTGTGCTGGTGGTTTGTTAATATACATTAACAATTGCAAATGTTCTGCCTGAATAAAAGCTGTTTGCCTTACTGCTTAAGGGTCTCTGCACTTTTGGGACATATGATGGGCAAATCAAATACACTGATAGAAGGCTATCAGTGTGATAAGTTGTGTTTAACTAAAATAAACAGGCAGATACAGACACTTCTGCTCTGCTATAAAAAAACTGCATATGCTCAATGCAGGTTTTCTTAAGGTAAGGGACAGAGCTTAGGAAGCTCTAAGGCAGCTAGATTTGCCCATATGGGAAGGCGGTCTTTCACTGATGATTTTGCAGACAGAAATTGCCCATCTGCACTGTTTGCAGGTGTTTTGAATGATTATATTATTAGCTCTGTCTGTTCAACTTTGCTTTTTTTATGGTGGCTTTAGTATTGCAGTAAATAAAAAAAAAAAAAAAAAAAAGAAATATATAAGCAGCCATCTGGTTCCCAATTTTTGACTAGCGCTCTTTGTCAAGAAAGAAAAAAGAATTCTCAGATATTATTTCCTATTTCTGAAGCACTGGCAAACAAGGAGAACAAACCCCCAATTTCTGACCTGAGTATAAAATGGGAACAAAATTTTCTTCTTATTTTTTAACTTGCTCTGATTAATCCATTTAAAAGTAATTGTCTTTGTTTTGTTCTCATTTACACCTCTGTGAAGTCAGCAGAGCAGTTCTGGACTTGCACCACCCTTTTAAGGGCAGAATCTTCTCCTCTGAAATTAAAAAAGGAAAAAAGTGAAAGTAATCATTGCAAAACCATTTTTTTTCCCCCTAAATGGACAACAAAGACAGCTGGGAAGTGGCCCTTTCCTGCTGAATTTTGCAGGCAGGTTTCACATTTCTCACAGGTATTTTCGCAAAGCTATGACAAAACTTTGCAAGAAATAAAGAACAAGCTATTTGCCATCTCAGCAGTAAGTTCTCAATTTTTAGACTACATTTAGGTTTCTCGGAGCATAATATTTGATTATTGGCAATATGTTTCCATTTAAATATTTCATATAGTGCATAAAGGCCTTCTCTACTCTCAAGCATTCTGCAAGTATTAATGAAAGCAGTGAATTCATAGATGTATCTGGTGCCTGAATACCTTTTGTTGCAAACTATTTTAGCACTGGATTGCAACTTCATACAATCATTTAATGTTGCCTCTATATTCATGAAACTGGAATTATGGATCTAAATGTAGGTAGATTGTCAGCAAATCTTCCTTGCAGAGATGGTGGCGGGCCTCACAAAGCTGACCCAAATCCAAATGTTCAGAGTTCAAGGAAGCACAAAGACCTGCTTTTCTGCTTTCACTGTGAGGCTGACTCCAGCAGTCTTCCAATGAAACCAGAGGATGCTGCTGAGGATTAGATGTGTGAGAATGCCAGGCCATGCTTTGCCATTCTTTGTTTTGGTGCTGATCTTTCATAAGCAGGGTGTACTAGGTGCGACTCATGTAGGAGTGGGAAAGGAACTTGTTGGCCAAGATATCCTAAAACAGTTTCAGGATAAAAGCAGGGTAAGAGCCATAATCTGACACTTGCAAGATTTGGAGATATCTGAGGCAAATACTTAACCTAATTCTTCCCAACAGAAGAGCACACATGGTCCAATCCACCCTGGCATGGCTTAATGACTTCACAAAGGTAGAAACAGACCATCAGAACAGGAACTCAGCAGAATGATGCTGGTTTTAAGGTTGATTAACATCATAAAATTCTCTTATACGTGCAGAGCACAGAGCACCACCACTTATCTTGCCATAGTAGTCCAGGAAGGGCTTCATTTTGTCAGGTTTCTTTTTGTCCTGTCCAGATCATTGGCTCAAACCTACTAGTCTTTTCCCAGTCTGGGCAAAATATATGCATCACGTTGGTGGGGCCTGGATGTAGCATGAGGAAGGTAATCACTGATGCTTGGGTACAGGAGGTTTTATATGTATCCTTCACATTCCTGTTTTTTCCCGTCCGACTACTAAACTAAAACAACATGCTCATATAGCTCATTACTCTTCCATGCTCATGCCATTAATAATCCAGTAATCTGATCACTGTATCTGTAAATTAATAGAAGTCAGCATTCCTAAAAAGATTATACACTTTTGCATCAGCCACGTGAATAATGGTAACAGATACTAACTCTTTTTCACACTGGGTACACAGGGTAGTGTAAGTATGGTTAGGATCTCACTTTTGGTGATACAGAAACGGGTAAGGTAAATGTGAACTGAGTGAACTGTGCTCTGTTGTAGGAAATTCTCAGTGAGCTAAAATGAAAGAAAACATATAGAAACAACTCCTTCCATTTGTTTTTAGCATTCAGCAGCCTATAGCTATGTCTAGGCAGGCCATCAAGACACCTTTGTTAAAGCAAACTTTTATTTTGTGTAGTAAGGACAACTCTCACAGCAGTGGAGCTCACTGAACAAAGCTAACAGAGCTTCAGCAACTTTGATTTGTGCTCCCGGTTTAATAACAGGAGACATGGCAACCAGGCTGTTGTCCAGCACAGATTCCTGCACTGTGCTTTGTATGGAAGTGAAGCTGGTCCCAAAGCCAGAAAAACTGTAAGGCAGATGATCCCACTGGTATGGCGCCACCATTTCTAACCTGGTAGTGCTCTCTGGTAGTTTCTGCTCTGCTGTCTGTGATGCTGACATAAAAACCACAGCAGAACACAAGGCACAGGCACTTCAACAGTGAGGAACAGATCTGGACATCATCACTTCTTTCATATTTCTCTCTGCCAGCTATGACTTGGGTATGGTGTTGTTCATCTTCCCTGCTATACAAAAAGTGTAACTACACTTCCCGGACTCTCTGAAAGTTCTTCTAAGACCACTGAGGAAGTCCAGAGAAGCATTATTTTTTATTAGTAGTTGACACATCTGGGGAATGTTTTAGACTGTACTGGGATTATCCAGGGCAAAATGTAGTTCGTGGCTGCAGAGACACGCAGGGTAGTCTTGACATATGGATTTGTGTCCTTTGGATCCTGGGATCTGATGTGCTTTTGTTGCAGATTTTGTCTCACTGTTTTCATGTCCTAGTTAATCAGTAGAAAATGACTAAAACCTGAGAGATGGATTTATTTTTTAAGTAACACAAATAATCATGTTGGTTATAATTGTTATCAGGGCTCCTTTGGGAATCTGTTGTTACAAGCACTCGACCCTTTTTCTCTCTCCTTTGGGGCTCCAGGCTATGTTGCAATTTATAAAGATACCAGACCTTAGGCTAAATCAATGTCCTTAGGGTTATAAGATGTTGCTAAATATCAAAACAAAATCCCAGTGTTCCAGTTCTTTAACTTCACTATGTTTAATTAGCCATTCCAATTAACCTTCCCTTTGTGTTCCCTCATGTTTAAAGGGTTATATTAAAAGTACTGTAGAATTAAAGCCATTTAAAATATGCTGAGTATATTTCAAGGCATTCAGAAAGCCTCTTACATGAAGCTGTCCTCATTTCAGTTTCGTTAATGACTGGTCACCAGGGGCATATTTTCAACTCTCTGCACCTAGGTTGCAAAAATTATAACAATATACCTACATGTGCATCCAGGTCACAGCGTGTTCAGATGGGAAATCACTTTTGCAGATATTTTACCACTTTGCAAATGTCTGTGGACACAAAGGACGTATAAGTGAAGACATATGAATTTGTGCTCTGAGAATTTAGACAATGCCAAGCATTTAGACGTTGGTTTTTTTTGTTCAGAGGCCTGACAGAAAGAAAAACACCAAATCCATGTTGCTGAATTCAGGTTTCTAAGGTACTACAGATAACTCCCAAACTTAGAGAATGCTGCAGTGTGAGGACCATGGAAAAAACATGAGGAAACACTATGGTTTTCTTGCCAACCAGATCCCAAGATATGATTCTTGAGCTCTTATGGATGGACTAATAGTGCTGAGTTTAAAAAAAAAAAAAAAAAGGAAAAAAAAAAAAAAAAAACCAACGTTTAAACAGTAAGTTGGGAGAGCAGTAAATTATAAGCACTTTTCCTGGCACATCCTAAGCTCACTACTCGTGCCAGGGACAGGCAATGCCAGGATTTGTTCAGTGACAGTGACATAACACAAGGGTCTCCAAAACTGTTTCTGTAGTCTTTATGAACCTATGCATTTGTAAATATATGCTGATAGAACTCTGTGAGGTAGGAGAATACTATTATGCCCATTTTATTATGCCCAAGGGTGACTGCATTTTTTAGATTTATGTTATATTAGGCAGCTTTTCACTTATTATTCTCTGTGCCTGACTCTCTGGATGCATTTTATAAGCCATCAGGATTTAACTCATGGCTATAGATTTTGTTAGGGGGGAGCAGGTACCTAAAAAATCCCCGACTTGCCTGGTGTCGTTCTGGATGTCTGTGGCAGCACTGGGAATGGAAACCTGCCTCTGTATTTAATACCTGACCTTTCCCTACATAACTTTCTCTAGCACTTATGTTGAAAGATCTGATCATTTTAATTCATAGGGTTGTTGTGTTTTTTTTTTTTTGTATGAGGACATGAATTTCTCAGGGTTGAATTATGATGACAAAACAGCATTTATTTTGCTATTTTCTACATTTGGAAGGAGTTGATATATTTCTAAAACCAGGCTATGGTTATTTTAGTTAAATTTGTTCCATCAGGGAGCCTGTCTTTAGTCTTTCCTTTAGTCTTTGTAAAGGATAAAGAGGAAAAACAAGAGAGATGTTTATTTTATTGAAGCTGTGATACAAGAGGCTTTCACTTAAGAAATCTGTTGGAGTCTGTCTTTGTTTTCTAAGACAAGGCCAGTTAAAAATATATCATGCTTTGTGTTAAATAGTTTGATGGCATAAATTCAATGAGGACATTGTCTAGTGTCCTTACTGTATGAGTTGTATGAGTTACAAAGGACACCAAGAAAAGCAAAAATTCATTTCCCTTTCCTTCTCCCCCTCCTCTGCTTTTCATTGGCAACAGTAAAGTTCAACTGCAAGGCATGTGATTGTAATATAATCAAATAACCTGCTGGCGTCTCATAAAGAAGTACTGGTTGTTTAAACGACTATTCATAACAGACTTAGATGTTTCATAGCTGGCAATGGTTTAGGAATCAGATAACATCAAATCAGTTAAAGTATGGGCTTAAGCACTGCTGAAAATGTACAAAGAACAAAGCTAACAGCATTACTGGCAACTAACTAGTTTGAAAAGAGACAAAAACAACCAATGCATTTAGGATTTTTATCAAACCTGCCTAGGAATCTCAGTGGGAGCAGCTATATAGGCATGTGATAAGCACCACAGAAACTAGGGATACCAAAAGCCGAACAATATGCAACATTTAATATGTCTGTCTCTATTTTACATCATCCAGTCTCTAGTAAAATAGACTATACAGCAAAGGGGGACAGCTAAATATAAATCATTCTCTAACGGCTCTTCAGGGTGCATTGTTGGGGAAATGCTCATTAACAATATGGTCAGTTTATTTTGTATATTGATTTTGAAGCCAGTGCAGGGAAAGAACATGGGCTGCGGTACTGCCTGTGTGATGGTACTCTACCAGGCTGCCTGGGAAGAGCCTACCTTGGGCACAAGGTTTTCACCACAGCTGCTGCTGCTGCTTGAGCTTACTCCAGGACATACGTGCTATTTCTTGGAGAGACATTCCTACAGTGACATGGCACTCAAGAAAGCTCACATTTGAGAACAAGCCTCTCTGAGTATTTTGAGAAGTATTTTTAAGATTTTTTATTCACTACTGTACTGCTGATTTCCTGTTGAGCTTGTCTTAAATGTGATGAGGACAGTGGTTATGAACGCGGTACTTAAAAGAGCGGATCTGGGGCAAAAAAGTATACACGTAACTGATCTTTGAAGATGAGTCATTTTGTGTTATCAGCAAAGGTGCATTCGGAAAATTAGACAGTTGCCACCGAGAATGAGAAATAAAACAACAACAAAAAATCCCTCTCTTTGCTTCAGGCTTTTGGATGCCGTGGATTAAGTTCACTGCTAATTAGACACAATTGTGAAGCACAATTATTTATGAACCTTCAATGGGCCAAATTCATGAAAGGAATAACGAATATATATTTTCCTTTTGTAGAATTTTAATGAAGAAATGGCATTGCTATTCATTATTTATCCACTTTCAAATTGTAATGAATAGTTCTGCTGGCAAACACCAAATTTCTGTATTTACAGAAAGGTGGAACATGTGTAGATAATAACACAGTTCAGTATGTATGAACTGCTGTATTTCTATAAATACAGAAATAAAGAAATTATCACCAGGACTATTCATTAAATTTTGAAAGTAGTAAATAATAAATAGGAATAGCATTTATTCATTAAAATCCTCTAAACATAAAATATCAAGCCTGCCTTTCTTTCATAAATCCAATGCAATATTTCTCCAAGAAAGCTGGCTTTTATGATTATTTTGATTTTTGTTTTCCTTTTGACATTGTTTCATATGCAGCCTTTATACTAAATGCATTTTAAATAACATTAACCAGTGTATTTTCATTAATAGTTGAAATAACACATGATGCTGTAAAACAAAGATGATTTAGAGAGCCTGTCTCCCCTGGCTAAGGAAACCCTTTAGCACCGTTCTGACCGTATATATCTGGGTTCTAAGGAAAATAATTATGTTTATGTCTGCCTTAGTGAGTGGTATCATGGAGACATTCACACACAAAGTCTTTTCCACAATGTAGTTGAATATAAATGGAAATTGACTCGCATGCATCCCCTCCATGGTGGATCTGTGCAGTCTTCCTGCTGCCATCCAGCTACGTGCCATGGGACCGGTGGCTCTCCCTGTTTGTCCTGCTGAAGCCTGCTGCTGTCCTCAGATCCCTGCAGCCACAAGGTCTGATTCATAACACCCAACAAATGTCACTTAAAAGCACTCCTGGGGTTTAATTATGCATTGTATAATTAATGTTCGGAAAGCTAAAATTTCAATACTATTTTAAGGTCATAAATAGTAATTAAAGTCTTTGAACCTTAATAAAAGCATAGACATTGACTTTTTAAACTCCAGTAGAATACAGGATATTAGAAAAGGCCTTGCAGCTGAATTAATTGTGAACTGTCAGATAAAGAAAGGTGCCAAATATGATAGATAACAATATTTTGGCATGGTATAAGCAAAGTTCAGGGCCAGGTGATTCAAGTTTCTTGCACTTCGGGGCTTTTCTTATGCTGTTGAACAACAGTAGATCTGTTATCAAAATTTGATCTGGAATACTTTTTCTGTTTAAAGCTAAGAATCTGAGGCTCTGATAAATCTCACCACCAAGTTTAAGGCTAATACAGAAGAAATTTAATCTGTTAGTCATGACTTCTTTTATTAGCATCCTGCAGTTTGATTTAGACTGTAGAGTGGATAGAACATACAATTTTCCTGTTAAAAGGAAATAATAATAATAATAATGATAATGATAATGATAATGATAATAATGATGATGATGATGATGATGATGACGATGATGATAATAATAATAATAATAATAATAATAATAATAATAATAATAATAATAATAATAATAATAATAATAATAATAATACCTGGCTTTGGAAGCTGATGGCTGCCATCCTACCAGCAGTTTCTGGGTACGTACATCAAAATGTTGCAAGACAGGTGGCTGGAGGGATGAGTGGGTGCATGAATCCATGGACATTAAACGGGCCACAAGCCACAGCAGGACTCTGTGACGTTCTCAGCAACTCTTCAGACCAGGCACATCCTTTGTATGTTTGCACTGAAGCATCTGTTTTACAAGGCACATGACATACTGCAGTCTTCTCTTGATGAGCTCATAAGCATCCTGTTGTAATGTGATGTGAACGGTACTGGCTACCTGCAAAGGAACAAGCAAGGTCAATTTGGAATAATATTCTTCTTTAGGATCGCTGACTCCTCATGGCTACCTTCATGCCACCACACATTTGCAACAGTTAATCCCTCATTCATGTAACAGTGCAGTTTACTGGTCTAGGTTGTCACTATTTAGATAGAGTAATTGTATGTTCCATTTGGCACATAAGAGTTCTGAAGTAAAAAAATCTTAGCAAAATTAAAGAACACTAAAGATTTATTCATGCTTTGCTAATATGCCATGTAACCTCAACTGTTTTGACACTGCTTACATGCCATTAATACCTCTGCTTTCTGGTTAGTTAATGTTGTCTTTGGTGGCCTACTTGCCAAAAAGTTACGGGTGCTGTAGTGCTCTTTTGTGATAGCTATGTGAATGACAGATTGTAAGTATGAGTCTATAAAAGCAACAGATCAGCTACCAAGGCCTACAGAAAACATAAAGAAAGCAAGGGATTTAGCTGGTCAGCAAGGGACCAGTCACCTCTACAGTGATGTTGCTGCAAGTAATCAAGACCTGATTACCTGATGAACTGTTCTTTTGGTTTAATGACACCATAATCAGCATTTGGAGGTCAGTGTGCACATACTGTTACACGAACATAGCTCATCTCAGTCATTTCCAGAAGGATAGCATAAAAAATAAGCCCAGGAAGATACAAAATTTGTCATGGGATATTGCTCTTTTACCATTGTATCTCTAGAACTTGGTTTATTTTGAAGGATTACATTTAGCAAGCAAATGTACTACTTTTAACACAACTTTAACTAGAGTAAGCTTGGTGCTAGACTCCTTTGAGACATGAAGAGGCATGACCAGCATTTTAAACAAAACTCTTTCCCTTTTCAGGAAATTTTATTTTATTATATATGGGGTGCAAGCCTTTGCTGGAATCTGCATGGCAGGAAAAGGTAGTGGACTTTCCACTGCCATATACTCTGCTGTATTTCTTTAAGCTCCTTGAGCACGAGTTGCTGCTTGGGAGTGAAGCAGAGCTGTGTCCCCTTAACTGTTCTTCAGCAGGTTAAACCAGGACTTCTTGCTACGTGGGAGCCGCACCAGGCAGAAGGCCCCTTTGCATTATACCCAGGGAATTTCAAAGATCCACATGGTTCTTCACAGTAGAAGCAGGGCTTGTAGCCCCAGTGATCTTGGTGTCCCTCCTCAAGGGCAATGGCATATGGTCCTTGCTGCATTCAGATCAGCTTAAAAACATGTTTGGTTTTGGTGTTCTTAATATTTCTGAAGCAAGCTGCTTATCCTTGCTTTTAAAGTTTGCTTTTTTGTACGTAACATTTACATCATAATCTAAAAACAATTTTACACATAATAAAGTTTAACTATTTGATATTTTTCATTTCAAAACTAAATAACAGACATTTAGGAGAATATTTCTTTTTTAATGACACACATGATAGTATTTTAAAGCACTAAATGACATCCACAGTTAATTTTTCAGTCTTTCTCTAGCAAATATTCTATTCTAAATATTCTAAGTAAACTTTACCCGTATTTATGATTTTTTTCTTAATATGTTTTACTGCATTTGGTAGGACTAACATCTGCTTCTCCAGGGACTCTCCTATTTATAACAATTGGGGATGTTTTTTAAAACTATTTGAATTAAACTTGGTCTGCTCAGAAGTGTTTCCAAAGGAGCTGACTGTACATACACAGTTCTCACTGATGGCATTTGACAGAGCTGTTAATCCCTCTTGACTCTGATGTATGAGATCACATTAGAGCAGCTCGAGCACTCCAGTGATATACACACATGCAAAGTAACATTTGATGATCATTTCTGTTTGTTCTCTTCCAAAACAAAATCCCTGAAACGAGCTGTTTCATTAACAAGGAAGGAGGCAACGGTCCCTACTGATGTTGCTCCTGGCCCCTTGAGGTGATGTGTTAGTCCATGGCAGAGGATGTGCAGGTGCCTGATCTGTCCCACCTGCAATAGTGAGTGCTGCTGGCCTCTTCAGCAGTCCACCACCTGCTGCAACACAGATTAGTCTTTCAGGCTCATTTTTGCTTACATTTCTGCTTTTCATTCTTTTTGGAGGCTATGCAGATGGATGTCTGAATCATTCGGACCTGAAAGGCTTGGCTGGGTGCTCAGGAGCCACGCAAGCTATGGGGAAAGCAGCTCAAGGAGGAGAAGATGCTTGTGAGAGTGGCTTTGGGACTGGTGCAGCCGGCAGAACTTTGGGTTCTTTGATCACAGGAAGGTCTACATAACACTGGGCCTGCTGTCACCAGATGGGATGCGCCTCTCTCAGAGTGGGGTAAGGATTTTTGCTCAGGAGTTGGCAGGGCCGATAGATAGGTCTTTAAACTAGAGTTGAAGGGGGAAGAGGATAAAACCAGGCATGCCGATGATGAGCTAAGGGATGGTGCCCCAGAATCAGAGGGACTATGTGCCAGTGAGGTCCTTCGGTCAGCTCCACAAGGTGCTGCGTGTAGGGAGGCGCGTTTGAAGTGCTTTTACACAACCACACGCAGTATGAGGAATAAAATGGACGAGCTAGAAGTCTTGGTCCAGTCCCACAGCTACAACATCATCGGCATACGCAAAACCTGGTGGGATGAGTACTGTGGCTTGTGTGCTGCAATAGATGGTTACAGGCTCTTCAGGAGGGACAGGCAGGGTAGACAAGGTGGCAGGGTGCTGATGTATGTGAAGCATGGGCTGGATTGCGTGGAACTTCAAGTTGGCGATGGCAAAGTTGAGAGCCTCTGGGTAAGGATTAATGGATGAACAAATAAAGGGGATGCCGTAGTGGGAGTTTATTACAGACCACCCAGCAAGGATAACAATGCTGATGAATTATTCTTTGCAGAACTAAGAGATGCCTCGAGATCAACTCCCATTGTCCTTATGGGGGATTTCAACTTGCCAGATGTCAAATGGGATCACCACACGGCTGACACGAGCAAGTCCAGGAGGTTCATAAAGCACCTAGATGATAACTTCTTGGTGCAGGTGCTAAGGGAGCCAACTAGGAAAGGTGCCTCCTAGATCTGTTGCTGGAGAACAGAAAGGGTCTTGTGGGAGACATGTCAATTGGCAGCCATCTTGGTCATAGTGACCATGAAGTGGTTGAGTTTAGAATTTATGGTGATGGAAGGAAAACAGCCACCAAAACTTCAGCCCTGGATATGGGGAAAGCAGACTTCAGGTTGCTCAGGGAACGAGTCAGCAAGGTCCCCTGGGAAACTGCTTTTGAAGGCATTGGCGTCCATCAGTGATGGTCAATCTTTAAGCACTAAAAGCACACCTAAAAGCACAAGATCAGGCAATTCCAAAATATTGGAAGTCAGGCAGGTGGGGCAGAAGGCAGGCCTGGCTGACCAGGGATCTTCTACTGGAGCTTAAGTGAAAAAAGGAAGTGTACAGGTGATGGAAGGAGGGTCAGGCGACGAGGAAGGAATACAGGGATGCTGTTCGTGTTTGTAGGGAGAAAATTCATGTGGCCAAAACCCAACTAGAGTTGAAGCTGACCATGTCTGTGGGAGACAATAAAAAATGTTTTTTAGATATATGAATGGAAAAAGGAGGACCAAAGAAAACATAGGTCCACTACTTGATGGGGAAGGTCTCCTCAATAGACGATGACATAAGCAAGGCAGAGATGTTTAATGCCTTCTTCACCTCTGCCTTCAACGCTGATGATGGGCTTTGGGACCCAGGGTGCCCTGAGCAGGAGGACCATGACAGTGGGAATGACAAACTTCCAACCGACCCTGAACATGTGCAGGATTTGCTGCTCCACCTGGATCCATATAAGTCCATGGGTCCGGACGGGATTCATCCCAGGGTGCTTAAAGAGCTGGCTGATGTCATCGTGGGACCTCTCGCAATTATTTTTCAACGATCTTGGGAATCTGGAGAGGTCCCAGTAGACTAGAAGCTGGCAAACGTTGTGCTAACTTTCAAGCAGGGTAAGAAAGAAGACCCTAGCAATTACAGGCCTGTCAGTCTCATGTCAGTGCCTGGTAGAATTATGGAGAAGATGATTCTTGAAGTTATTGAGGCACACCTGGGGGACAAAGCAGTCATTGGTCCCAGCCAACATGGGTTCATGAGGGGTAGGTCCTGCCTAACAAATTTGATTTCCTTTTATGATAAGATCACCCCTCTAGTCAGTCAAGGGAAACCAGCTGATGTGATCTTTTTGGACTTCAGCAAGGCTTTTGCCATGGTTTCCCATAGGATCCTACTGGACAAAGTGTCCAGCATGCAACTTAACAAAAACATCATATTATGGGTGAGCAATTGGCTGATGGGCAGGGCTCAAAGGATTGTGGTAAATGGGGCCACATCTGGCTGGCATATGGTCACTAGTGGGGTCCCTCAAGGCTCCATTTTAGGGCCAATCCTCTTCAATGTCTTTATAAATGATTTGGATTTAGGACTAGAAGGTGTTCTGAGCAAATTTACCGATGACACCAAACTTGGAGGAGTTGTAGACTCTGATGAGGGTACCTGGACAGATTGGAGAGATGGGCAATCACCAACCACATGAAGTTTAACAAGAGCAAGTGCTGCACCTGGGACGGGGCAACCGTGGCTATATGTACAGACTGGGCGACAAGACGCTGGAGAGCAGCTCCTCAGAGAGGGATCTGCGGGTTGTGGTTGACAGCAAGTAGAATATGAGCCAGCAGGGTGCCCTGGCAGCCAGGAGGGCCAACTGTATCCTGGGGTGCATCAAGCACAGCATCACTAGTCAGTCGAGGGATGTGATTGTCCCACTCTACTCTGTGCTGGTGTGGCCTCACCTCGAGTACTGTGTGCAGTTCTGGGCACCACAGTACAAGAAGGACATTAAACTGTTGGAGAGTGTCCAGAGGAGGGTGACGAAGATGGTGAAGGGCCTAGAGGGGAAGACATACATGTATGAGGAGCGGCTGAGGGCACTGGGCCTGTTCAGCCTGGAGACGAGGAGGCTGAGGGGGGACCTCATTGCGGTCTACAACTTCCTCACAAGGGGGAGTGGAGAGGCAGGTGACCTATTCTCTGTAAACACCAGTGATAGGACCCACGGGAACAGTGTTAAGCTGAGGCAGGGGAAGTTTAGGCTGGACATCAGGAAGAGGTTCTTCACCGAGAGGGTGGTCGCACACTGGAACAGGCTCCCCAGGGATGTAGTCACTGCACCGAGCCTGTCTGAATTTAAAAAAGTGATTGGACTGTGCACTTACATGTAGTCACATGGTCTAAAATTTTGGGTAGACCTGTGCGGTGCCAGGAGTTGGTCTTGATGATTCTTATGGGTCCCTTCCAACTGGAGATATTCTACAATTCTATGATTCTTCTGGCACAGGCAAGGTGACCTAAGGCAGGACCCTCTGCTGCCTCTGCCCAGCACAGCCCTCCATATGGCAGCCTGCCTTCTTCTACTATGCGGCTGTTGGCAGGACTTATGTTTCGCCCTTCCACAGAATGAGGTCTAAAAGGAGCAACTGTGAAAATAAAAAGCATTTTTGTGCAGTGAGCCCCAATTATCACATCTGCAGCCATATTCTTGTGTGTAAAATATCTTATAAAAACCCTTCCAAAGTGCAAGAATTCTCTTGGCATTGTTACTGATGAAATCTCTTATTTTCTCTAAAGAGTGATGGTCCTCAGGGAATTACCATGAGCTGTAAGAAAACCAAGGTGTTGCAATGTAATGCAATATTATAACTTAAACGTGATTATCATTTCTCTTAAGTGCTGAATCTGCAGTACATTTTTCTGCACTTTTTTCAGTAATGTACCGCTAGACAAATCTCCAGAAGAGAAAAGTTATGCTTCTACATTAAAGTGATATCTCTGGACTTAAGAATTTGATTGCAAATAAAATTGTAAACATGAAGCTATTTGTGTTGGAAATATATTTTAAAATATTTTTTCAGATGTTTTCACGTCTCTTAAATCAAAGTACTAATGGAGTCTTCCCCAGTAGTCTGTCTGGTCTGGTTGCATGGATCTGACTCTTAGCTTCTTAGTCAGAAAGAATTATCTGTGCAATAATAATAGCAATAATGATAATAATAATAGAATTTTACTTGTTTAGATGAAGTAAAACCATTTAAAGTTGGATGACATGAATCAAAGTGAACAATAAGCAACTTTTTCAACTAGAGAGAGATGTACTGATTCCTGAATATGCGATGTTTTTGACTTTGCCTGGAAGGGCATTTCCTTGGTCAAGAAGACCAGGTCCTTTCACTGATTACTGTATTAGCCCTTCTGTTCTTCTATACGTCTAATTATTCTTACAATTAAAATATATTGCATGATTTTTCATCTAAATCTTTCTCTTTAAGAAAAAGAGAATTTAAACCCTAATTTATGAACTCTGATCTTATTAACCTTTCATTCGATTTGCTTCTGTGCCTTGATCTTGTAAACAGGCTATTATACATTCTGCAATTTTATTCAATATGTACTATTTCAGGACAGTCAGAAAACTATACATTGTGCTCACCTGAATAACCTAAACTAAATATTTTCTCTCTTCTTCATCCTTGTTTAGCATCCTGAGTCCCATAAGTGGCTCCAAACCTTATATAAAAGGAACGATTTAACAATCCATGTGAAAAGATAGCAACTGTTGTCTTTTGCCAGTGCTTTCTCCATACAAAGCAATCCCTTTCTGTCCAGACCACATCACCATACTCTCTTTTGCCTCCTCCCAAAGGAATTTGTGCTCTTCATTCTTACTGTTGTTTCCTCATTTTCTTTGTCTCTGCTATTTCTACCAGACTCAGTTGTCTTTATTTCCTCTTTTTCCACCAGTCTTTTCATTGCTTTCTTCCTCTTACAGACATTAGCACTTTTGTTTTTAAAGAGCAGTCATGCTCCTCCTTTTTTTCCCTATTTTTTACCATCTTATTTGTTCATCTTGGTTTAAGAATGCACTGTCCTCCATTCCTTTTATTGCAGTCTTGCTTCTTCTTTCTTCCATTTCATTTTCCAGGAATCTCCCTCGTTCTCTCTCTCAGATCTTATTATTGCCCTGGATTCGCCATTTGCTGAAATGCCACATCTGCTGTTGGCTGCTGATGGGCACTGCTACTTCCATTCCTCTCACCTGTATTCAGGATGAGGGAAGGTATTTCCCAAGGATGCAGAGATGCTTCTCTCAGGAGCAAGATGCTGTCAGGCAGCACCACATAATTTCCAGTAGCTGTCCTGAAGCTTGCTGAGCTGTGTGCTCTCAGAGGAGTGTTGGGACTGTCCTGTCCGATGCTCAGTGGACACAGCTATATTAACAGCTATTTACCTTTTTTTTTCTTCTTCTTTTTGGCTTGACATGACTTGTTTTTATTCCCTAAGAGTCTGGAGAATAGTTCCTTTTCCTAAGATAAACTAAATAGTATTACATCCAAGTCTGCTGAATGCTGTGGGATTTTGTGAAGGTCAAAGAGTAGCAGACCACAAATAGTGTCCATGATGGGACAGGGCTCTGAGCATCTCCAAAAGGTGTTTAGGAATATGCAAAAGTAGAAAATGTTCTATATTGTACAATGGGATTCTGCTGTTTCTCTGTTTTCAAAGTTTGTTTGCTGTAGCTTAGCACTATCTTATGCAAGGGCAAGTGGAAAAGGGATTTTTATTATTTTTTATGCTTTAAATAAATTCCAGAAGATAGGTGCAAATAAAACCAGAGGTCTGAATTCAGGACTAATAAGAAGGAAAAGAGAAAAGGAATTTGGAATTTTGGCAAGAAGAAGAAACAGCCAACAGCCCAAACTACAGGTGCCTTCCAGAACACAACAGCTCTCAGGAAAAGCACTGTCAAGAGCACAGCCAGGAGAACAAGGCTACTTTGACTCAACAGTAACCAAATTTTCCATTCACAGTTCAGACAACTCTGGTCTTAGTCTCACCCAACTACAAGAAAGGCATCCATGCACACAGTGCTGCAAGGATGGAAAGAAATGCTCTGGTTTCTGTCTGTGTAATACCCAATTGCTGGAGTTCTGCTGGCTGCATTAAAAATACTGGACTGAAAATACAAAATTGATTATATATGCAGTATACTGGAGACTTTATCAACTGTTGATTCATTTAAAATATGTCACACATTTTAATACAATTTAATTTTAATTTTAATACAATTTAAAGAGTCATTAATACAATGAACAAACACGTTTTCTTCCTCGACACACTATTTTCTTTCCTTGTTTTCTTTCTTACTTCAGTTCTGTTACTTGCTTCTCACAGTTACTAGCTGCGAATTCTGTATTACAGTCCTAGGAACAAACCAAACCAACCTGCCCTAGCAGACCCTGTTTGGGGATCAACAGTGAGCCTTCATGAATCATCATTGTGTAAATGTTCAGTAAATCTCAGTGTTTCTCTTTTATTTCCATTGGCAGCATACAGTGGTTTCACTTAGTTTTGTTTGCACTAGTGAAAATCCAAGATAACCACGTCATTAGAGAGTGAGCTGAGAGAGAGACACACACACATGCCCATGTATATAACTTTTTAAGGGAAGTGAAGCAGGATGCCATCCATATTTCTTGTACAGAGGGAACCAAAGTTAATTTGTAGGTTGGTGAGAGAGAGCTTGTGACACTGCACTCCATTTCACATCAAGAGACATTAACTTGAAATTACTGTTTCCAAGGGAAACACTTATGACTCACAGCATTAATTTGCATTAGCCCACGATAAGGCTAGCTTGTAAATTAAGTTATTGAAAATAACTCGCAACCATAGCACCAAGGAAGGAATTAACTAAGAATGTTTTCCTATACACATAAGCTGATATTTTTTTCCAGGTAGTTAAAATACTAAAAGTGTGCAAATGTAATCAATTTAGTTTTCTAGTAAAGTCC
Organism: Netta rufina; assembly: GCF_964035555.1. Taxonomy (NCBI): domain Eukaryota; kingdom Metazoa; phylum Chordata; class Aves; order Anseriformes; family Anatidae; genus Netta; species Netta rufina. The sequence goes on from NC_140136.1 coordinate 20,596,060, forward strand.
TTATTTATATTATATTTTGTCATGGTGGAAGTAATCAGTCTGGATAAATTTGAGCTGGCTGCATTTTATCTCCTCACCTTCTAGTTTCATGTGAACAGCCTATTAAAGCCCATGGTTTGGGACAAGTTCTATATTTTTCTCTTACAGCTGTGAGGACAGTGGTCATTCTTTACAAATTTAGTTCAAGGTAATGTGATGTTCTACCCAATCTGGCAGAAAGATTTATAACTTAGCAACTGGGGGCTAAATTTCTCTGTTGTAAGCAAGTCTGTTCTCAGGCAAATTTAACCTCTTTTGAACATCATAAAGTTTATTTAGAAAAATCTCCATGAAATACATGTATACTCTTTACCCTTCATGTGCTCCTATGACAGCTACTCCAAGAGCGTTAACAGTTGGTTGTATTAACTGAAATCTACACCAAGCAAATTATTCTAAATTGTTGCTGATTAGCAGTTACAAATGTACCGCCACTGATTTAAATACTGGGTGAGTTGATATTCCCCCAAGTAAATATAGTCAACCAAGACCAATTATTCAATTTTCACTCTGGTTACTATCCTCACTCAGCACCATAACTTTGACACAAGAAAGGAAATGCTTGTAGGATTTCTTGACTTTAAGAAAGCTTGGCTTTCTTCTTAGGAGCTCCCCAGAATGGTGCCCTGGAGGGGGAATGCAGACAGCCCCCATCTGACATAGGCACTCCCCATCCCTGCATATATGGCCATGCTAAAGGCGCTCACCTGGCCTCATTAAAGAGGACCGGCCCCAGCACCGAGCCCTGGGGAACGCCACTAGTGACTGGCCTCCAACTGGACTTGACTCCATTTACCACGACTCTTTGGGCCCGGCTATCCAGCCATAATACTAACCTATAATAACCTTCCAAACCCAGCAGAACAGACACAGTGCAGTGTGGCACCTACCAGTCTATACCCCAGGCAATAGCTTGGAAGGATACTGCCATACCACTACATGACACTATTTGCCTCTTATGTGTGGTGATGTGGAGAATGCGTAACTGAAGGTTTGCTCTTTGGATTGGAAAGGAGAACACTAACTTGCTGAGCTACCCTGTAGGCTGTGGATAAATGCATCTGAGCATCACAGGCATGGCTTTTCTGGATTACTCACAGGACATCTGTTTTTCTCCTTGCCCATCCACACATGAAATGATACAATCTATAAAAGGCAGGTGACAACATCATGTCTGTAGTTGTAGAGCATTCATAATGAAGCAGAAGGGAACCCCGACGTTTGCCGTATGCACGGTGTGTTCCTCGTGGAGCAGAGCACTGCCTGGCTCTGCTTACCCTGCCCTTCGCATCCAGTATTCTCTGCCTGCCATGCCCGACAGGGCACCCTATGGGGTATCCCTCAATTGCTTATCATGAGTAAGGACATTATTTTTGATCCAAACTAATATGTAATTATCTATTTCAGAATGTTTTATTAGGAATTAGGACCCTTTTTATATTTTAACCAAACATATTCATTTCACAGCATGTTAAAAATCATTTTCCCTCCCCTAACTGTGTTTACCCTTTCTCTGTAATATTTCACAGCTGAAGTCCTTTTCTAAGAGCGCTTAGAAAATTTTGTCTGTTTTTTTTTTTTTTTTTAATTCAGCAACATATGGACAAAATCTGTCCTCTCCTTTCTTGTCCTTAGCATTCTAAAATGTACCTGTGTTCAAATATTAAGAAATAAAACAAATATAAATTATGCATTTTCCAAGTTAATTTAAAATGCATTATGCACTGCTTTGTTCTCTGGAATTAGTATTATTAAGGGGACAGATCTGTATGGATTAATTTTGAGTCAGTTTATTCACTTTGTAATTCAGTGGCAAGGATTTCTGTCCCCAGGCATCAAATTAAAATTTTTACTGTAAGTAACACATACACAATATGGATCTCTTTGTGTTGTTTCTTTGTTTTTCTATCAGACAGCATATTTACATACTGTATGATTTCACAAAACCATCTCTTTCAAAGTAAACAAAACTTTTTCCCCTCCTTCTTGAAAATTATTTTAAAAGACTATTCCCATAGTTACTGTACCCAGGTGGCACCAAGTGCTGGTTTCAGAGGTGGGGGGATTCACCAAAAATCACATAATATTTAGCTGTGTCTTCTCTGAAGTCTATTACAAGCTGAATAACCATCCAACCTCTCTTCTCTTCCAAATATATTTGGTAGAATTTGAGCTGATTCTTTATGATTTTAACAACAACAACAAGCTATTCAATAATCATTTTAAAACACTGTTGATATTTTTTTTTTGCAACAATTCTTTGCACTTAGATGTTTTAAATCTTTATTTTTCCCTAAACTGAGCAAGAAAATAGAGTCTGCTTTCTTAATTAGTCTTCTTTAAACAAAATATCCTTTCATATGCACTAATAAAGACTAAGGATCATTTCTCTCTTGTTTAAATAACTGCTTGCTGTAGTATAAAATTGTAAGAGACATGATGCAGATCAAGATGCTGGCTTGAAGTGGAGAAGAGGAACAAGCAGTGCAATAATAAGCAGATTTTAATGATTTACTATAAATCAGCATTTTTGCCCTGTCAGTGAGATTGAAGAGGCAGACAGCTCCTCACATGTCTGCCTAGCAAATGTCTTCCTGATGAATCATGTGCTCTGAATCACTGATCACAACATTCAAACGGCACATCCAAATAATGAGGAAAACATATACACAGCATTCTTACAGCTGGTCTGAAACTGCAGGAATATGTGTTTTTAGTGGTATGGTAGTTAAACCCCTACAATGATACTGTGTCTGTGCAGCAGAGGTAATATAAGGTTAACTATTTATGCCCTTGCTTTTCTTTCACTCATTAAACCAATGGTGAAAATCTAATCTTTAAGTACTCTGCAGGAAAAATGATGGCAAAGCTGAGTGACGATGTATATTTTTAAGTATCTTCCAACAGGGAAATGCATCACCTACTCATATGTTGTTTCCATTAATTAGAAAACTGTCCAGGCTATTGTTTTCTATATAGGATAGTTCAGGTGACCTTTGTTAATTATGTCAGTTGGTCATTAAGAATAGCAGTGGTTCTAAAACATCATGCATTGCATAGCATAACATACGGCGATCCTCCTTACAGTCCTGCAGTTATTTTGGGTAAACAAATAATTGTCATGAGGGTCTCCTGCAAATGGTGGGGTGTGACTGACTGTTGTTCTTCCAAATCTAAGGGTACCTTTGAGACAGGGGAAGAGCTGTGGGGCTGGATGAGACAAGGTACAACTTTACAGTTCTGTGGGGTTCACCTGTCTCAGCACCCACGGGCAATGCTCCCTTTGACAGCAGCATGAGGAACTTGTTCCTTGGGTGCATGAGGGATGATAATCTGCACAATGATAACAGCTGTGATCCCTGTCTTCCTCTCCAGCGGAAGAGGTTCTGGTGAGGTTTCCACACCACTGCCACTGAGAGAGGGCAAGCCCCTTTGCAGGTTGGCCAAAGGACCTCATCCTGCAGCTTGCTAACATGGCTGCTGGCAGATAAGATGAGGACTTCAGCTTCCAGCAGTCTCTGTCCGTTAACCTATTATTAACACCATCATTTATTCAGCAAACAGTTATGAAAGAAGTAATTTTGTATTAGGAGGAACTGCAGATTTAGAGACTTAAAAAGAAGAGTATTCCAAGTTTGGTTGTGGTGATCTTTTGAAAGATAGTAACTTGTAATTCCTAGTTTTTTAGACTGTAACTTTTGCATTTATTGCTAATTTTCTGCACTGCTCTAAACACACTGTGTGCATTTATTTTAAAATTTTAGTGCCATTTACATACATAGTATTTGCAGTTCAATTCATCCTCTTGCAGACCTAGTAAAACATTTTTTTCCTAGAGATCCTGCAGAGAAGCTGGCACAAGACATCCACTGACAGTGTGTCTTTCATGTCCCTGTATCCTGCTGCCTGTTTGCTGCACTATCGTGATATGTGTTTTGCAAAAAACTGCTGTCCATTGTTTGAAAATGTGAATTTCAAAGTCCTCATCTTTTCTGGTTTGTACTCAATGGAAAAAATAGTAATGGGCTTTTAAAACAATAAAATGTCAATGTGTTTTAAACACGACCATGTCAGGCTCAAAAATGTTTTTCAAAAGCATATCCATTTGTTTAATTTGAATAAGAACATACTTAATTTCATGGTCATTTGGTTAAAGCAGTTATTTTTATTAATGTGTTATTGAGCTAGAATCTGAGGGCACTGGTCAGTTTGCTACTGTATAACTCACTCGCTCAGAGAATGAAGTCTAACAGTACAAAGGGGAGAACTCATATGTGCTGTTTAGGCATCACAATGGTATATTTGATCTGTGTTCATATTTTATTCAAAGTAAGGAGGGGAAAAAAACAAAATGCTCAGACTGCTGATTTCTGCAGAAAAAAAAAAAAACCTGCAAATGAACTGTTCTATTAGCACAAATGTACAAAAGTCTTTAGAATCTCTCTCTTCAAAAGCATAATTAGGTATTTATTTCAGACATACTAACATCTTTGCAGTAGCTAATAAGATGCAGCCCATTTGAATATTAATATAATAAATGATTAAATTAAACAGCAAGATTCAGACTCAGAAATAGCCTTTATAGGTCCCAGGGGGTCACTAAAACTGTATTCCATTTCTTCCTACAGTTAACATAGTGCAAGGGACATGAATGCGTAAAGCAATATTTGTCTTATGAAACATGGAGTTTTATATTGTGCTATTCAGTTTTATTGCTCCACAGTTTGAAGCGGAGGCCTGTGATGAAGTCACCATGCTGGGACCCAACAGCAACTCTTCCTGTTTCAGTGCTTTTTGGCATCCAAGTGACGCATTGCTGTTTTGGCAGAGGCAAACCTCGTGGTAGGCTGCATATAAATAGGTTAACAATGGTGGCATGTGATAAACTAATAACACCACACACAAAAACTTGTCATAAAGTAAACGGCTTAGGAATTTTTCATCTGTACATTATTATGTATTTATTATTAATAATAAGTACCTAATACTGTGCAGAATTAATATCAACAGTGCTAGGATGATCAGCTGGGCTTATTTTTTCCCCCCTGTACACCAGATAAAAGAAAAATAGGCAAAGTAGGCAATTATAATTGGCCATTATTCCAATAAAGGTTTTTCCCTTCTCAAATTAGTCCATGAAAACTGCACACAATCCAAATCCCATGAACCTGAGAGGTGTTAATAAACATCTGGTCATGGTTTTTGCTTAATTAGCAATCCTTAGTTTGGTCTGAAGGTTTTTTGTGTAAAACAAAACACACGTATACACACACACACACACGCATGCATGCTCTTCCTCTTCGTAACAATACTAAAAAGGGGGGGGGGGGATTGTTTTCTGAGCCACAGCCCTTCAGCAGTCCAAACCAGCTCCTTTTAAGCGCTCTGTGGAAGAATTGGATTTTTAAGTCTTATAATTTGTCAACACGGCAGAATAAAATGAAAGCTATTTGGATTTGTCTGTTTCTGTTCATTTTACCAGACTAATGTCACCTCAATCAGACCTACAAAATCCCTGTATTTTACTGGAAGGAAAATTACCATTTTTAAATGCAAAAAGAAATTGTGTACTTACTACAGGTTACTGAAAAATGCCATTTTATTATTCTTAGCATCCAAAATCTTACAGCACCATCTCTCTAAGGAGCAGCATTGGCAGCAAGGTAATGGATAAACATGTAACTGGGCTTGCAAGACTATACTGTCTAAATTAGATAAAAGAAAAGTAGGAAGAAAACTCCAAGATAAGTAGTACAAAGTAAATCAAAACAAATCATCTTACCAAACTTTATTCGCATCTGATACCATTTTTAGAAATTAAGGTCAGTTTTGTGGAACTAATAGGGAGTTACACCTATATATCTTGGGCACCATGACAATGCTTGAGAGGAAGATTTATACACTATGGTTGCAGATGCAGAAGAAAGATATGAGAGATCAAATGGAAGTGCATGATAACAAATGAAAAATGGTCCCCACAGCCCATAAATTAATTGAGAAAAGAAGGTTGTCATTATTTGAACATGCTTTAAAATAAGGTATGGGGTCCAGATGGCAGAGAATAGATAGGCCAACAAAGTTTGAGTAATTGATGACTTAAAAATAAAACAAGATCTTAAAGAAATGAATCATGTTAGGAGAGTTAGAGGAGGAATATTAGATGAAAAAGCACAAAAACTCCTCAAAACTTCAGAGCAAAAATCAAAGTATAGGAAAACAGACACATTTTTTTGTGAAGGATCTAAATAAATGTAAGTAATAAATATTTCAGGCAGCAATTGTATCCCCATTAAGGACACTCTTCTATTGTCATTTCATTAACCTATTCAGCTTTGTTTTCGTGATTTTGTTTCTCTCTTCTGTGGTCTAGGAGTTTTTAGGAATGAACTGAAAGAAATTATCAAAGCCTGTGCTATAAAAATCACAATTATCATTTCTACTCCCATCACTGTTGTTAGCTCAGAAGGTCATTGCAAAGAGCCCATGGGTAAACAGAGATGCTTTCCAGAGCTCAGTGCCTGCACTTACAGTATCTTATTTTCAGCAGCACAGCTTGCTGTTCAGGTTAAAACCAAAGCCTTCTTTGCCTCATTTGCAGGTTAGCAGGGTCAGGTGGGTCAGGGAGGAAGTGCTAACACTCACATGCATTTTATTGTTTGTTTGTTTCATCTTTTTCTTCCCCTCTCTTCTTGTTCTTCAGTCCCACACTGAAGGAGTGGAAGCATGTGCCTTTAAACAGCATGTCAGTATTAGGCAATGTCATTAAATAAATAAATAAACTAGGTACAATTTTATTTTCGCCTTTGAAATTTCACCCATTGAGAACATGAAAACAACTGTATGGGATAGGGTGTTTGTGCATGCAGATGTGTATAACATATTTGCATACATCTGCACGTGTGTGTATGTATGCATGTGTGAATTTTCCACTTTTATCATTTTTCAGAACATTAGAGCATTTAGTACTTTGGAAGGCACTCATCCAAACAGAGCTCCATGTAAATGCACTATGTACAAGCCAAGAAAGAACGGCTTCAGGCTGATAGAAACCTCAGAAGTATGTTAAATCATAGTACTCAACTGTTCCTCATTAGAACACTCCTCATTTCTTTTTTTATTTCCACTTAGAAAAAAAAAAAATAATTCCTCAAAGCCACTTACTTCGATGCTACACTCTAGGAGCATATTATGAATATTCAGATTGGAAATAGAGCACCATCTAATAACATGCAACACAAAGGAGCCCTGAAATGTATTCAGTCTCTTATTTACATTGCTATGAGAGATATTGCATTATCAAACAATGGCTCCATTCCACACTGTATCCGCTACCCCTCGCATTAGGCTCCTTGGGAACTTATTATTGATGACAAAAATGCATCTAATGAGAGCATGCAGACTTCCTAAATGTATAGGTAAGCTATATTGCCTATAAGAAAGATAGGCCTAAAGGAAAAAACATCAAAGCCTGAGAGCTGATTTGTTAAGTGCAACTGAGATGAGAAGGAAAGCAAACTTAGGGACATTCCCATCACCGTGCACAATGATGTCATTAAGGTGCATTAATCTCAAAAAAGATACATCCAGGAAAACTAAAACATGCCCCTCACTGTGGAAAGCAAGCAAAAAGGCTTGAAAATATTCAGAAGACAGAAATATACAGGCGACAAACATTTCAAGGGAAAGATAGTTGCCAGCAGGATTGATTTGAATACTCAAACCAGTGATTTATTTTTCATGCTTCTCATAAAAAGGAGAGATTCTTTCTTCCCCTCCTCTCTCCCTCACTCTCGCGCTCACTCGCTCTTTCCCAGACAGTAGAAAGGATGGGATGAGAATCGCCCATTGAGCAATGGCTGCCTTTTCACAGGCACTACAAATGAATGCGGGATACTGGAGAGACCAATTCAGACACTTTGCAAGGAGCATATCAAAAATGGGATAATCCACATCCTTTGCATTTGTAATGGAAGAAAGGGAAAAAGGACAATTTCATTAAAGGTCCAGCCTCTGTAAAGAGAATGTTAAATAGTTTCATATCCAAAACCTGAACTGCTTTGAATGCAAGTCCTGCTTTGCCCTTAACTGAAATGAAATTTTACAAATCCAGCTGTACATATAGACTGAAAATGAGAGACAAAATATTTACTCATGGACTCAACAGTCCTTTTTTTAAGAGGGTGGGGGTTAACTATTGATTTTTCTAACAATATAAATTTAGCATATTTCACATGATCCATTGCATTCCTTAGAACCATTATGATGCAGTTTACATGATTTATTCAGAATAAGGTCCACTTTTAGCTATATTTAAGTCACCTATTTGTTATTTAACATGTGTTTAATGTTTTCTACCCCTGCTGTGCACAGCTGCAAGCTGCTATTTTTTGGCAATTTTTGTGACTGTGAAGTGATTTGTGTCTTTGAATCTCACCTTTCTATTCCATGGCCTGCTGTTTGTGTTTTTGTTTTTTTGTTGTTGTTGTTGTTGTTGTTTGTTTGTTTGTTTTTCTAAACTTTAAGAAATACATTGCACTGCATTAGGACCTTTACTTCACTTGATGGAAGTAAACATGAAGCCTAAAAGGACCTTAAAAAACCATGGCAGATATCTTTATGGGGTAGATACAAGGACATGTATGTAATTGATTTAGCATTTTTTGACACTGTACTTCAAAGTAGTTTAAGAAAAACCCTCAAAAATTCAGTAATAACATACGAACTACTAACTGAGTGCTGGCAAACACTTCACTCATCACTTACAGCCTAGGCACATAAATCTTCCATGGCAAGGAATCTTCCATATTGTACAACTTCATTATGATTTTTTCTGTTGATCTCTATTACAAGAAGTCTAAACAGAAAAAATAAGTTATTATGGTACAGTATATTTATAATATCCTATTTCTACAATAATCAAGCAAGCAGAGCATGATTCTGAAGTCCCACAGGTAGATACAAACGACTGAGGAGAATTCTGCATCAAAAGAATGGTCACAATGTAAGGACTTTGGAATTTCAATTGGCTTCCTGGAAGCAAAACTTTTAAAAGCTGTAATAATGAATGATGGCAAAGCATGACAGCAATAGCAATGCAATTACCATTTTTGCTTTGCTTTGCTTTGTTTTTGTTAGTATTAAACGGGACTTTCCCAAATGTGGCTAGGAGCAATTGTGAAAGTTTGCAGGAAGGCAATGCATTCATCTCCAGCCACAGTGTTTAGGCACAGTTGGTATCACCAGACCTGATCCTGCCCAGACTTGATCCCAGCTAGACATGATCCAAGCCAGACCTGATCCCCCACACTGCTCCCCATGGAGCAGGAGGAGCTGGTCAGCACCCCTTTGTGTGAGACCCCATGGCCACATATGAAACCATCAATAAAAGGCACTCCAACAAAAGGACCTAATCACCAGACACTCACCTGTACGTCCCAACCCACTTCAGCTGGACAAGGCACCTTCACAGATAATTGCTGCCTCATCCAGTTATGGCTTTTCATCCATAGCTCAGCCTACAGAAAAAGGCAGCCTTCCCAGCAGACCTCATCTTTTCATCTGCTGTTTTCCTTCAGTCACCTCTTGATTTTGAGGAAACGAATCAGTTCTCTCTTGCAAATGAGAATCTACGTATAATTCATGGGCAATGAATGTGCAATGTTCATATAATGATCTAAAAAGGCAGTTAGTAGCGCATAATGCGTATGGTGGTACCTATTCCTTTCTTTTATTTGGAGTGAAGTGGGAGTGCTTTGTGGTGTGCTGGAACCTCAGAGATTCATGCTGGGGAGTCACTCTCTTTTTTGGAAGGCTCATATTCCACATCACCAGTAAATATAAGCAAGTGAAACACTGTTGGGAATATTGAGGGTATTTGTCGTCACTCTTTATGATATCTCTGAATAATTTCAGTGTCTATCAAACTGCTGCTTTAATTGATAGGAGAGCATTTCCCCCTAACATTTTCAAGCAAATATAGTAAGTTAAAATGACCATGTCAATTTGAATATGTTTACCTGTAAGTGGCAAACTTAGTAACTTCATTTATCTGATTTTAATGAAAATGGAAAATGTACTGCTACATGACTATTTTAAGAAAGTAACATATACCAGTTATTACTGTTTGATGTATGTTTCCCATCCTTTTATAGGATCTATAAGAGAAAGCCATGTTGAAACAGTTTAATGCAATGCCTTTAACTTATCTAAACCACATTCAACTGACTGCACTGGGAAAATTGAATCTTTTCCTCACAATCTTAGTGACATGAAAAATATATAATACAGTAAATGATTAATGCAGTTATAAACTATACCTGAGATAAGATTTAAGTATTCATATTTCTATCATGTTAATACACCACGATAAACCCATGAAGCAAACTTGACCATAGCATTTGTTATTCTGTCCAGTGTTCAATTATTCTTTGTCCAAATACAATTTAGGGGCTTGCTGGAATACATTCTCTGGGTATGAAACATTATGTGCTACAGTGAGATAATCAAAGCAGTGGTCAGCAACTGTAGACCTTGATGCAGTATACACAGAGCTGCAAAATAAAAGGGAGCCCTGAATATAACCACATGCAGGTTTTTGTTTGGGTTGTCCAACATACGTTGTTTACATGTGAAAGCATTATTTTTCCTTGCTTTCCTTACATTTCACTGGAAGCTTTATATTTTTAGGTAAATTTGAATTGAAGTAATCACAGACATGCTTAGCAACTAGCCAAGCAATTTCAAACCACATTTCTTTAATAACCAAGGTATTCTTCTAATTTGTGCAGTAAGGGTCAAATTCTGCCTGTGAGAAACACATGTATACAACTCTGAATGGTATCAAGACAAAAAAAAAAAAAAAAAAGAAAAAAAAGTGCCTGCAGTGATGACCACTTTGTTTTGTTGATGGGCATTTCATCACAAGGATCCCATGCCTCCATGTAAATAATAACCACTTGTACTGTGGACAAGCAGCATGTCTAGCAGGCAGAGCACAAAATTGGGAGCCAGGATGTGAAACCTGTGGTTCTGATTCAGCCAGCAGCTTTAGGTTACTTGAGGAATCAGCTTGCCAAACTTCAAAATGAGTATAAAACTCCATTTTCAAAGGTGCATTCATACCTTTGAATGAAAGGTAAGATAACTCTGAAATTAGATAAAATTAAAAGGTTATGAAGATATTCCAGAAGTTTAACCTGCCTCTGAGTAAGGGGTCAGAGCAGAAGACCTCCAGAGGTCCTGTTCAACATAAATTATTCTACAACTCAATTATTTCAGTGTTTGGCAGCACTGGGTTTAAAACAGCTGCCACTCCAAGCCCTTTTCCCACAGCTCCAGCCCTTAACATATCATCCACTTAATATCCATATTAAATAAATAAATAAATAAATCTGGCAGAATTAGAATATGATACACCTTTCTGGGTGGAGTTGTTTTCCCCAAAGCATCCACAAGCTCTTCTTTCATTAAGTAAGCCTTAAGAACACAAAGAGCATCAAAAACGATAAGCACAAATGAAATACTTCCCACTACCTGTGTAAAATTTAAGTAGAGTATAATAATTCTTTATTTCAATGATGTTAATTTTATGGTCTTGTTCACTTCCTATTCGATCAGAACTATGGCATATAATAGCTATTATCATTTCAAATGAAAAACCATATATGTTTGTGTATGTACCAGGATACTCACTGTTGTAGTGGTAGTGTTAGTAACCAGAGATTTTTATTTAAGAATAAAAGAGCTGGCACAATTGGGCAGCCCTAGCGCACAGACACCATTACTGCTCTGATAAAACAGTGCCATATACAGCTGTTTAATTAGGTATTGACGTGCACATTTGCCTCTATAGACACTGATAGTAACTCCATTTTCATTTTTCTATGTGTACTTCCATATATATATGTAAATCTGACCTGCAATAAATATTTTATTTCTCCCCAGCTCTCCTGGTTTACTTTCATGCTTGTTGCATAACTTCTACAAATACAAATGGTTTTACTTCATGAGCAAGATACATCAAGTATCTTTCTTTTTGTAATACATTTTCATTTCTCAGGTTTTCTATCTTGGTCTGTGCTACTCTTAGTGATGCAAACTCTTGAGACTTAAAGTCCTCACAGCAATCTTACAACAATTTCAAAACATGCCTATGATAATCCCATTATCACACAAGCTTGCAGTGACAAAATGATCTCAGTGCAAGTCTGCAATGACCCTCTGGAAAGCAATACAGTTATAATGTGAGATTATACAGGTAAAATGAATTCCATCAAAACACACACTGTGTTTGAATTTCTGTGTGGAGTCCTGGTGAAATGATAAAATCAAGTTCACAATTATGGTACGTTACATTTATGTTAAATGCAATGGTAAGATGTGAGGAGCTGTGTTCAAAAAATATGTAGCAAGACTGGTGTAAAATACAAAAGTGGTGAAGCAAGTCCAGAGTGAAAGTTCAACCAATTTGCAGAATGGAGCTTAAGAGATTTGTTCAGGTGTCGTTGGTCTATAAGGGGTGCAAAGGCTGTGTGCCAGCAACTCCAGTACATCAAAGCTGCCCAGCAGATCAGGCACATCCAGCGATGGAGCCCAAAACCTCTGCAGTGCTACACAGCCATGTTGCTTGCCCATCTGTGGCCACTCAAGGCACCTTCCTCAGTGTTTGTGAAGAGCTGTTATCCAAAGCCATTTTCAGCCTCCCACCAGTGCAGTAATGATTACTGTTTATCATGCCTTCCAGTGCTCAAAAGGGCAAAGTGAAATCAGCACTGAATTCATAAATTTATCAATTAAAAGAGGAGAGGGGAATACATCATCAGCCACCAGAAATGGTCAGGCAGAAGCATATTCTGCATAAAAGATTACACCTCCTCCTGCTGGAGCAGAACAGACCCAGGGGGTGTGCAGAGGTAGGAGCCCGACTCTATGACTTTGACCAAGGAAGCAGAAATGCAGAGGTGCTTCTTCAGGGAAACAGAGGTGCTCTCCTGCCCCTGCTTTTGATTTTATTCAGCTTAACGCAGTTTTCATTATAACGCCGACAAAGAGAAAATCAACAGGGGCACCCAGGCATTGCTTAGGCAAACAGCCATTTCACTGGGCTGGCCTGCAGTACGTATGGGTGAGGCAAGCTTCCCAGCTGGTGGCATAGCCTCTGGTACTAGCACTCCTGGTGAGCCACTCCAGGCTTCTCTGTATTGGTTTTTTTTTGTTTTGTTTTGTTTTTTGTTTTGTTTTTTGTTTTGTTCAGATGTGTGGAGAGCACAAACACATAATGCAATATGCTGGCTAGTAACAAGTGGAATCAATCTCACACAGCATTAAATATGTAAAGTCAGGTATCTAACCTGCACTACTCACTAAGCTACATCTTATTTTATAATCAGTGAAGACTATAAATCCATTTCATCTGACCAATGTTAAGACTCTGTCTTAGCACAAACTGCCCTGTTTCACTCTACTGACTTTAAAGGGTAGCTAGCTCAGATTTAATCACCTAACTTTTAGATATCAAAGTCAAGGAAGATTAATACTATATATCCAGTATTCCATGGATGTCAACTGAAATGAGCAAAAAGTAAGGAGAAAGTAGTCAAACTACTTACCCTTTTGATAATTAGGAACCATAAGATGTTTGCTTACAGAATATGCCTTTCAGGAATAACTTAAATAAATCAGTGAAGATGTCAACTATGGCAGATGCTTTGTATCTACATCTGTAGGGGTTTCATAACACTTATTAAAAGCTTCAGATATCTTGCTTGGGAAAGCCCTTCTAGATGAAAAGGTGACTTACACAGATAGCCTGTTCTAATAACATTTTGGGTTGAAAGTATGACTTTTTTTGCTTTGAACCTGTGCTGTCTGTGTAGGACTAGAAGGTATTCTGAGCAAATTTGCCAGTGACACCAAACTTGGAGGAGTTGTGGACTCTGATGAGGGTGGAAAAGCCTTGCAGAGAGATCTGGACAGATTGGAGAGCTGGGTTGTCACCAACCACATGAAGTTTAACAAAGGCAAGTGCTGGGTCCTGCACCTGGGATGGGGCAACCCTGGCTATACGTACAGACTGGGCAATTTGATCCTGGAGAACACCCCCTCAGAGTGGGATCTGGAGGTTGTGGTTGACAGCAAGTTGAATATGAGCCAGCAGGGTGCCCTGGCAGCCAGGAGGGCCAACTGTATCCTGGGATACATCAAGCACAGCATTGCTAGTCGGTCAAGGGAGGTGATTGTCCCACTCTACTCTGTGCTGGTGTGGCCTCACCTTGAGTGTGTAGTTCTGGGTACCACAGTACAAGAAGGACATTAAACTGTTGGAGAGTGTTCAGAGGAGGGTGACGAAGATGGTGAAGGGCCTAGAGGGGAAGATGTATGAGGAGTGGCTGAGGGCACTGGGCCTGTTCAGCCTGGAGACAAGCAGGCTGAGGGGGGACCTCATTGCAGTCTACAACTTCCTCACAAGGGGGAGTGGAGAGGCAGGTGACCTATTCTCTGTAAACACCAGTGATAGGACCCACGGGAACTATGTTAAGCTGAGGCAGGGGAAGTTTAGGCTGGACATCAGGAAGAGGGTCTTCACCGAGCGGAAGGTTGCACACTGGAACAGGCTCCCCAGTGAAGCCTGAATTTAAGAAGTGAATGGACTGTGCACTTAGTCACATGGTATAAACTTTTGGGTAGACCTGTGTGGTGCCAGGAGTTGGTCTGGATAATTCTTGTGTGTCCCTTCCAACTCCGGATATTCTATGATTCTATGATTTGAAGTGAGGGAGAGTCCATAAACCTTAATGGTATAATTGAAAATGATCTGGCATCAGTGGTGTCATAGCTGGGGATGAGCCACTGCATGTCCCCTACTATGAGTCTTACAGGTAACAGTTATCTGAGAAATTAAGGGAGAATTTCCTGTGTGTCATTAGCCCCCTCTGAAGACAAGATGAATGGGAGGTATTTAATGAGAGTAGCTCAAGACTTGACAGATTCAAGTAAAGAAGAGGCCAAGTCCCAGTTCCTCACACATGAACAATTTTCCCAGCCAACCAACATGCTGCAGTAACAGAAAATCAAGGAAAGCTTTCCTATGCTATTGCTTTTAAAAGTGTTTTAAAGTGATTGACAGCATTCATATTCTCATTATGGCATCTGCAGATAATGAGGTATCTCAGCACAGGAATATCCACTTCTTAAGCATGCCAGGAATACTATCACTGACGTTTGAGCAAAAACATTGCAATTTCACACAATACCTCTACATTTTAGGAACGTCAAAACACAGCCTGATGCTGGAGCCATGGCTGCTGAAATCACATGGTAAGCTGGTATCTCTTAAAAGAATTATTATGGATGTAATGTATCTATTTAGCCAGTCAGGATCATGAGTTTTAATTCTGCAGATTAGAGCAAGCTCCCTCCAGAATTTGAAGACTCACTTCCCTTTCTCCTTTTGAAATCTTCATAATTTTCTATAAACAAGGGTTAAAAAATGTCTTAAGTGCTGTGAGGAACTTTCTGATCCAAGGAAGGAAAGTGTGCTGCCTGATGGGGTCACCTGCTGGGCACCAGGCACAGGGACACTGAGTGAGCAAGCTGTTCTACCCTGCTCCAGGGAAAATGTTCTGAATACTGAAGAGGTTTACACCAAATAATCAGTGGAGCAGTGCTGGAAATGCATGTCTTCTCTCCTTTCACAGCTGACTGTAGATATGGAGAGGGCATTGCCAGCACCATCTCCCCCACTTCCCCTTGGGCTGGGTGAGATGCTGATGTTGGGACACGTGCCTTTACCAACTACTTTTTCTCATCTTTGAACACACATCTGGCTTGGGTGGTCTTAGAATAGGAAGCAAGCACTGGATGTCCTTAAGAGGAACAGATGTCCTTAGCATGAAAGAAAGAAAGCAGGCCTTAGCATGTGTAACAGAGAGAAAGAATGTCTCTGAATACATTTCTAATGGCATAGGACATTACAGCTGCTTTTTCCCCCCACCATGCTTCTGCTGTTTGACCCTTGTCCCAGCTAAAAGCACAAGGCATGTTAGGCAGAAACTCATATTATCAGCTCTGCTGCTGAAAATATCCACAGCCTTGTAGTTACACAGCCTGCATGAGGGCACCTATGAACAAAAACAGAAAGATTTGCAGAAGGCCTTCACACTAAACTAGAAAAAGGATGCATAGGGTCATACATACAGAATTCATTACTACTCCTTCATTCTGCAGAAATCATTTCGGCAGCTCGATATCAAAACTTCAGTCAAATGTCCTGTAGAGATGAGGTACTTAAAAAATATCACTGTGGCTAAAGAGAAGATAGTAAAGATGTGAGATTGATCGCTAGTCCTTGGCATCACCCATAAGCTAAATTGCAGCAGGTGTACTGAAATGAAAATGTACACCAGAATATAGGATTAGGCTTTATACTCCTTTCAAAGGCTTCTTAAAAAAAAAAAAACATATTAAAAAATCTAAACTTTTCGTAAATAAAAATTGAAAACAATCTCAGAACAATAGGTTATTAAATCCATATAATATTGCATATTGATATTTCTCAGGGTTTTTTGTTTGTTTGTTTCATGGAAAAGTCTGAAAAATCAGTGTCCTAGATGAAAACCACAGATGGATTTCTAAAGTTAAACCAGTAAAAGCAATGCATTGTGAAAGGTCATACAACAGCCTGAAGTATAGTGTTTTGCTAAATACTAAATAAGCCTTGTTTAATTATGACAAGATGAAGGTCTTGTGGTTAGGACACCTTGTCAAATATGAGAAATTTCAGTTTAATGTGCTGTTACAGCACAGCTTCTGAGTGTAACTTTGGCCATATCATTTAGTCTCCATTTCCCATCTTCAAAACGGAAACATGATTCCCTTCACATATTCTTGGTGTGGTTTCTCTCTAGGTTTGATGGGGGAAGGGAGGGGAGCTAAAAGTGACAGAGAAGGTCTGGGTGAAGTTGTCACTGCTGTCACTGTTGAAGATAATAGGGAAAAATCTCTGAGTTGTCCCATAAGATCGTCCAAGGATGAATTTCTGATGCAGGTGGTGGAGGAGCCAACGAGGAGGGGGGTGCTCCTGGACCTTGTTCTTACCAACAGGGATGTGAAGGTCGGGGGCAGCTTGGGATGCAACGACCATGAGATGGTGGAGTTCAAGATGGAAATTGGTGGAAGAAGTAAGGCTAAAAGCAGGATTGTAACCCTGGATTTTCAGAGACACAACTTTGACCTCTTCCAGGATCTGCTTGGGAGTACCTCATGGGCTAGGTTGCAAGAAGACAAGGGTGCTTATGAGAGTTGGGCTACATTTAAACAGCACTTCTTCCAAGCTCAGGATCGGTGCATCCCTAAGGTTAGGAAATCAGGGAAGGGGGACAGGAAACCTGTATCGATGAGCAAGGAGCTCATCGATAAGATCAAAAGGAAGAGGAAGGTTTATGAAATGGGGAAAAAGGGCCTGTCCTCTTGGGAGGAGTATAAAAGTGTTGTCAGGGCCTGCAGGGACACGATGAGGAAGGCTAAAGCCCATCTAGAGATGAGGCTTGCAAAAGAGATAAAAGATAATAAGAAGTTGTTTTTGTTTGTTTGTTTGTTTGTTTGTTTTTAACTATGTAAACAGTAAAAGGAAGACTAGGGATAATGTGGGTCCCTTGCTGAACGAGGGGGGTGTCCTGGTAATGGAAGATGCTGAGAAGGCAGAGATACTGAATGCTTTCTTTGCTTCAGTCTTTGCTTCATGGAACCTGCTTTGGCAGGGGGTTTGAACCCGATGATCTTTCGAGGTCGCTTCCAACCCCTACAGTTCTGTGATTCTGGGATTCTGTGACTCCCTCCCCTCCCAGGACTCCTCAACACTGGAGGGAAGAGAAAGAGTCTGGGAAGTGGAGGGCTCCTCCCTTGTTGACAAGGGAGTGGTTCAGGAGCATTTGAGTGGGCTCAACGCACACAAATCCATGGGTCCTAATGGGATGCATCCACGTGTGCTAAGGGAGTTGGCAGGGGTGATCACCAAACTGCTCTCTATCATCTTTGAAAGGTCCTGGAGGACAGAAGAGGTGCCTGAAATAGGAGGATAGCCAATGTCACTCCAGTCTTCAAGAAGGGCAAAAAGGAGGATCCGGGAAACTACAGGCCAGTCAGTCTCACCTCTGTCCCTGGAAAGGTGTTAGAACAGCTTGTTCTGGATGCCATCTCCAAGCAATTGGAAGAGAAGAAGGTTATGAGGAGTAGTCAGCAAGGATTCACCAAGGGGAAGTCGTGCTCAACCAACCTCAATGCCTTCTATGATGGCATCACGAGCTGGGTAGATGGGGGAAAAGCAGTGGATGTCATCTACCTTGACTTTAGCAATGCTTTTGATACTGTCTCCCATGACATCTTGATAGCAAAGCTGAGAAAGTGTGGGATAGAGGAGTGGACAGTAAGGTGGGTTGAGAACTGGCTGACTGGCCGAGCTCAGAGGGTGGTGATTGGCGGTGCAGAGTCCAGCTGGAGACCTGCGACTAGGGGTGTTCCCCAGGGGTTGGTACTGGGTCCAGTCTTGTTCAACATCTTCATCAACGACCTTGATGAGGGAATAGTGTCTGTCCTCAGCAAGTACACTGATGACACAAAGCTGGGAGGAGTGGCTGACACACCAGAAGGCTGTGCTGCCATTCAGTGAGACCTGGACAGGCTGGAGAGATAGGCAGGAAGAAACCAAATGAGATTTAATAAGAGCAAGTGTGGAGTCCTGCACCTGGGAAGGAACAACCACATGCATCAGTACAGGCTGGGGGATGACCTGCTGGAGAGGAGCTCTGAGGAGAAGGACCTGGGGGTCCTGGTGTACGACAGGTTGACCATGAGCCAGCAGTGTGCCCTAGTGGCCAAGGGGGCCAATGGGATCCTGGCATGCATTAAAAGGAGCGTGGCCAGCAGGTCAAGGGAGGTGATCCTTCCCCTCTACTCTGCCCTGGTCAGGCCTCACCTTGAGTACTGTGTCCAGTTCTGGGCTCCCTGGTACAAAAAAAGACAGGGATCTCCTGGAAAGAGTCCACCAGAGGGCCACAAAGATGATACGGGGCCTGGAGCATCTTCCCTATGAGGAAAGGCTGAGAGACCTGGGTCTGTTCAGCCTGGAGAAAAGAAGACTGAGAGGAGATCTCATCAATGTGTATATACCTGAGCTGTGGGAGACAGGGATTTGGCCAACCTCTTTTCAGTGGTTTGTGGGGACAGGACAAGGAGTAATGGTCACAAGATAGAGCACAGGAAGTTCCGCACCAACATGCGAAAGAACTTCTTTATGGTGAGGGTGATGGAGCACTGGAACAGGCTGCCCAGTTGGTGGAAGGTTGTGGAGTCTCCTTCTCTGGAGATATTTACGGCCTGTCTGGACGCCTACCTGGGCAGCCTGCTCTAAGGAGCCTGCTTTGGCACGGGGTTGGACCCAATGATCTTTCAAGGTCCCTTCCAACCCCTTCAATTCTGTGATTCTGTGATTCTGTGGTTGGTCTACTGAGGCAGCAGTTGTATTCCTTCCGCACACAGGAAAGACGCTCAAGTTGGTTAGGTCTCCATGTATGCCTCCATGTCTGTCTGCAGAAAATAATGCATTAAATAAAATGGCTGCAGAAAATAATGCATTAAGTGAACAAGTCATTTTTTCAGAATTATAGGAGAATTCAGCAAAACAAGTACCAAAAGTATTAATCAGTTAAATTTCTAGCACCTGTCTGGAATGGTACCATACTTCTGTTAGAATTGGTCTACCTTATGAAGATAATAAATCCTACATTTTTATGTCTTTTTTTCCTCCTTGTGCTCAAGAGATTTCTTATTATGCTTTGTGACCAAGCACCACACTAAATGTTGAGCCCTTTCTTCAGGTTGTAGCTAAAAGAGATGAAAATGATGTCTCATAATGACAGATGTCAGAGGGATCTGTGGGAATCAAACAGCTTTCTGGAAAACCTAGTGCACAAGCTGCCTGACCCAGTTGTTGCTGCCCCTGCACAACCCAGCCACTGACTTGCACACCAGGACTCTACCCCTGCACTGTCTGATGCAGAAGCAGCATGGGACAGGCGGTGAGAGACAGAGAAGGGCAGCTGCAAATGAAAATCACCCTGGGGAGGGTTACAACTAAATAAAGTTTTCAACAATAAGATTCCAGAGACTGCTGACTGGAGAAAAGCTCAATATTTTAGTCTCAGTACAAATTTGCTTCAATCTTATACAACTCCCATGCAGCAGCATCCACAGCTGCATGCTGTAAACAACAAACAAATCTATTTCCATCAGCCCTGCTGATGCTATGAGAAAAGTGCCTGAGCATAAGACATGCACAGATGTAGAGTCTCACCTGAGCCTAGTGCTGCCCTCCATTTGGCCCCTCTAACTTAATATCGTTGTTACAAAGCTATTGGTCTCCTGGTAGCGAGCTGGCTCAATGTAGAGCCTCTTCTTCCAGCTAATCTGACAACTCCGATCCAAGAAGCATCAAGGGCCCAATTAAGAAGACACATCTTATCAAGGAGCTTATTTTGCATAACAGAATACAAATGACGAATAAAAATTTAATGTTTAATAACTTAGTACAAAGAGGGCTGTTGATATAGAATGCCTGGAATTTTTATGGCGGCTGTCAGACTTGTGATAAAACTGTTATATAGGAACACTTGGCAAAAAACAGCGTAGAATTTTTCAGTAATGGTGTGTGCATGATATTGCATTAATTCTTGATAGGAAAGTAACTGTAAGCCTGGGAATCAGCCAGTTTGAGTTTCATTGTAAGATGATTGTTTTTTGGTTTTTTTTGAAGGACATCTAAATACATTTTAATGAAGAGTTAGCTGAATGGATTGTCAGTACTTCATAAATGCATTTGTGTGTTTGCTGAAGTCCAGAAATTATAGGCAAACCATCGAATCCCTCTGGGTTCAGAATAACTTTGTCAAATTCAGTGATGTGGCTGCAGCTTCTAGTAACCATCATTAATGGATAGTAGAGAGTAAGCTTAAAGAGGAAGGAAAGGTTATCTATAAGGCTTTGCCTTTGCTTGGTAGGGGCATTTCTTCAATTTACTTAAACTGTGTGCAGCAGTCGAACACGGATGTAGCTCTTTTCTGCCTCTAATGATCATAATCTCCAGGAAAGCTTGATTTACCTTTGTTCTTACAATTACAATTTACACATTAGAAGTCCTTCAGGATAATAAACAAGATATTTTTGTGCTTTAAGGTCTGATACAAAATAATACTTCTCCAATCAGCAAGTATGCATTGTATTATTAAATAATTTATGCAACCTCTGTAACTAGCAAGTTCTGTAAATATGTAAATACCAAACAGGGGAGGAAAAAAAAAAGTGTTCAGAATTCCTCCAAACCATTTTCATAGAGCTGATGCTCTTACTTGGGTATGAAACACTCACATCGTATTCTGATGAATTTGCCATATATGCTAATACTATTTTGTAAAAAAAAATAATAATTAATTCATTCATAATAATAATAATCTAAATATATAAGTATAGAAATTAAGTCATCTTTACCAGTAAATGTTCATTAAGTAATGCTAAAATAATGCTGAATTAGAGTGGAACTCTTTTAGAGATACATCTCACATCCATATGAATACTAAATGAATTTCTTATTCATTCAATTCTATTGTATTAGTGTTATTACAATGAATACTAAATGAATTTCTAATGATTGGATACTTAAAATAAAGTGTTACCCCTTTACAATAGTCATCAAACTTTAAGGACAGTTTGAGATAAAAAAGATGATGTACTGGTGGGGGAAAAAAAGGTTCAACTGTATAGTTCAGACTATTGAAAGATATAATTTATCTAATGATGCTAATATTCAGATGCAGTCATATTAGAATTAATACTACAGGAGTGGACCCTTATACAGAGGATTTGTTGCAGAAATAAAATCTATCAGTAACAGTTTCATTGTTCCATCATTATGAACTCATTTGGTATTCACTGTAATAGCACTGATCATAATGAATTTGTTTGATATTCATGTGGCTCTCACATGCATTAACATAGGCTTTCTGCTGTAATTCAACATCCAACAAGCATTAGTTAAAGCAGACTTTGGTTTAGGCATTAACTAGTATTATGCCACTGAAGTTTCCTTTCAGCTTATAAGCAGTTAAGGGATGCTTTTCTCTGTCTAATTCCTGGCTCTTTCTTTTCTAAGATACATTATTTTGAGCTGGAAAGCCTCCTAAAAGACCCCACACTGCCTTTTCATATGATCATAGGTGCGTGCCATCTTATATCTCAGGCAACAAGCCAGAAAGCCAGAATTTTATCACCCAGGCACATTACCTCAATATTCCCTTGCCAATAGTGGCTTTGGCTCAGCCTGGAGCTGGCAGGGTACCAAGGGAGCAAGAAATCCTGACTCCTGGTGCTAAATGGATTTTGTTGCTTTAGGTTTGGAAATGCCAGGATTTCACAAGCATTGGATAATATTTATTTGGCAAAATGAACTCCTGCCCTTGCACTATCTTTCTCAAAGGAAATAACTCCATGGCAAAAAGCTGGGTAAATCTTTGGAAAGTTTTCATAAAGGAGGGAACTCGGCCAGGTTTTCAGCAGTTTTGACTCACTTGAAATGTTTTGGGCATTCCTCAGTCAAAGCTTGACTAACACTGGCTCTGGTATGATTCAGCCTCAGTCGGGGTGTTATATTCCATTTCCCCATTGTCTCTGTCTCTATTATATCTTCAAGATATTATAGATGAGCAATAAATGAACTATAATAACTATTAACAAGAATTATAGCAACTTTTATGCATAAGTATTCAAAACACCAGGGGCCACACGCTCAGGTAATACACATGAATTTAGTTCATGTAATCAATTTGATTGTATTAATTGGTAACGCGAAATTAAAGAGTCAGGCAATCTGCTGATGCTATCAGCAGTGCTCCTGTAACCCAAAACATTTTCAAAATCCTGTCCCTGTTTCATTCTGGTGTCTCACGAAGGAGGTTTTTCTTTGGCTTTCCTGATTGCTACGTATAAAGAATTTCTTCCTCTCCTACAACCTCCCTTTCTCCCTCCCTTCTCCCAACAACCAGAAGGCTGCAGCACACAGGTATCTTTTCCTCTCCTTGGGGCCTAGAAGTGTGAGGAGAAGGCAAAGGCTTCAGCAGAGACCTACTGGCTCCCCAAAACCTGGCAAGAGAGATGAGCTACAAACCCTTCTCAGAAATACCCTGTCCCCGGTTCGGAAGGCTGACCACAGGACTTGGGGAAGGCCAGCTCCCCATCTGCTCTCTCAAAGCTGAATTGGGTCTGCAACAGGCTCCTCGCCCAGGCTTCCTGCACAGCACAGACATCAGCAGAGCCTACTCTTGTTCAGCCCCACAGAGAGGCTATTTGGGGTGCCTGTACCAGACGCCCAAAGCAGGCAGGCTCATTAGAACTTAAATTAGGAAAATACATGCATTAAGCGGTGAGGGATGAGTTTGGATGCTCGGTGCCAGGCAGCAGGAGACAGGCCTCTCTTACTGGGAGCAGCTGTGTGAGGCTGAGCCCAGAAGGAGAGCAGGACTGGTCATGGGGAGATAGGAGGAGCTGCCTGACAACAGCCAGCTGGGAAAGGCCAGAAAATCAGGATGACCTGTCCCAGGTCAATTATTGGAGACAGACTCTGCTTGCTGCTTCTCTCCCCTGCAGTGCCCATGATGAAAGGCTGCCCTGTCCTGCACAAAAATGAGGCTAGCAATGGTTGTAAGGGGCCTCCTTCCTTACAATTCAGCTTCCCTTTTGACTTGCTGGCAGGGTAAAATTCATCAGGCTTCTTGGAAGCCCTGGTAGATGTAAACACTGTTTAATTAATTTGATTTATGATATAACTGCACCACTGTGCTTGAGGGTTTAAGGGAATTCCATTTCCAGCATTTCTTCCTAAAAGGGATATCAGGTAAAAGTTTGCTGGGGAGGCAGCACTGCTCTGGTGGGAGGAAGAGGTATGTCTGCAAGAGAAACACCTATCTAAGGTGCAGAGTCTTCTGATGTGTGGGCAAAGCTATTTAAGTGCATAGTTTTATCTACTAATGTTGTTTGAGGTAGACAGACTTGAAGTTCAGCAGCACTAGTTAATGTACCTAGTTTTTATGTTGCTTTTTTTTTTTCTGTTTACCAATGCTGGCAAGAGAGCTGAGCTACAAACCCTTCTCAGAAATACCCTGTCCCCGGTTCTGTGTTTATGACACAGCATTATCTTACTGGGTATAGAATTTTTGTTTTAATGTTCTTTCTTTTTTGTTTGCCTAACTGAAAATTTATCTGTCCTTTCTAAGCTGAGATTAAAGGTTTATTTTCATAAATGTAGGCTTAAATGTGTTTTCTTTTTTTTTTTTTTTTGTATAAATTATGTTTATGATTAACTGATATACAAGTGAGTATCTTGTGGTGAAAGGATTTAAGTAACTGACTATTTTATACCATATTTTGTGACCAAGCACAAAGTTTGGCTGTGTTCAACAGCAAAAATGGTGGGCAGCGCTACCTAGCCACTGCAGGATACCTGTGATAATGTACTTGCATCACTTCACAGTTAAACTAAAGCAAACGTATGTCACTGCTGTGTGTGCTGTAACACCTGGGCACAATAGAATGAATTCATGGACTGTGCACCTATAAATCTTCATTTCCTAGTTTTGTGGGTTTGTCAGGCCTTTAAAGTTATTTAACACGCTTTTTGCGGTGATAGATAGGTACTGAGAGTGTTATAAATACTAACTTGTGTCTGAAAGTTAGGCTGTGAAGCTATCACCCAGGCTTATGGTGTCTGTGATTTTATATCCAGCTAACAAGTCACTTTCATGGGTTGGGACATCATCTGGAGTCTATGAATGTGTAAGAACCAACAGTTACTGTATATACGTTAGGTGCTGTTTGATTCATATGTACATTTCTTTTAGAAAAAAAGCACAGTAAGAATGTGCCTTGGTTTAGTTTAAAAAATAAGGAGCATAGACCCTACTGGTGTCTGGCCTATCAGGAATTCATAATGAAAACAAATGTTCATTTTTTCCTTTAAAAGTATCTCAAGCAAAATGATACTGACGCTTTCAATTTTTAACATCATAATCAATAAAGGCTGCTTATGCACACTTTGCAAAACCATCAGTTTAGAAGTTTGAAAAAAAAAATCTGCATATGGCTGCAGCTTGCTGACTGCAAAGCTCTAGCACTAAATCTTCTGAGTTAAAGTTTTACTGGTGTGTTATGAGTAAAAATGCCTTGTCAGCCATCTGCCAGTTTTTCTCCTAACATCCATATTTTCAACCCTTGCTAAACATTGGGAGCATTTGGCCACAAGAGGCCAGCTCTACAATTAAACAGCCAAGCTCTGCAGCAGAAGCAAGGGCATGTCAAAATAGAACTGTCTGTTATTAATTTTAAAAGTCCATAAAGGAAAGCTATGACCCTGTCAGGGTGATGGACTGGCAGTTAAATGTATTATAAACTGTTAACTCTCTGAGACACAAAAGAAAAGGAAAAGGAAAAAGAAAAACAATGCAGCAGTGTCAAAAGCTTCAATAAATGCTAATCATGGCAGATTAATCAGCCTCTAATTCCACTGATCCAAAAAGGTTAGAGAGTCAATTGTGTAAAATTAGCTCTTTCTCATGTGTCCCTTTGCATTTGGAGAATCTGTCTGTTCATTTGCATCTTTTGCCAATGTTTACGAAGAATTCAGTTCATTAGCTCTTAAACATAAAATCAGACACTGGAAGGGGGATTCATTGCCTTTTCCTGCTTAAAGTAGTACATAAAGCAAATAGCATTGCTATAGTGTACACTTATAGATTCTATCAAGCAGCATTAATTGCTGTATGTCTCTCATACAGACACCTTTTCATAGGAAAGTTTTCATGTGAAGCGTTCTATTTAGTGTTGTAAGGAGCACTTTTTTGATGGGTTCAGATAAAATGTTTAATTGCAAGATACAAATGAGACAAATGGCAAATAGGAGCTGCTAGACCTTAGTAGAGTATGTGGTATGAAGAGATCCCAGAAGTATGTGCACTAGTTGCTTTGGGAAATAGCTGGTTTAACCTGCATTTGAAAATTCTGCAACTTGCCAGGGAGAATGGAAATTCAAACGAATGACTATGCAGAACACAAGAAAGCCTGAGGAAGGATCACTTAATGACAAATAAAGCAGGAGATGAGAAGACTTATTAGCTAGAGCTGTTTGAAGTGTTCAGAACTGAACTCGAGACCAGACAGGACTCACCTGCTTTCCTTACGAGACCAGTGTTCAGCTGGGATTCATTCATCATCTGACAATGTTTGACTGCTGGACTGGGTTTTGAGGTCTCACATTGCTATAACTCAAGTTACTTGGGGTGTGCCTCAGAACTAAGAAGTGCAAAAATGGAAACCCTAATTTCAGAACATACCTGCAAGCTTTACTGATTGTGTTTTTCCCTTTTAAGAAAATGTGTATGGTCAGTTGAGGGAAACCTTGAAAGAATGCACATGCTCTCCAAATGCTTAGTTTGCCTTGACTGCCTTCAGTGAGATTAAATTTGTGACTGATTTTTCATTCCCCTTGAGGAAAATATAAATAAATAAAAAATGATGTTTGTTCCCCACACCAAACAGATCACAGAGTTTAACACTATGTGCAGAAACCTAGAATTTCTCACCCATTTGCTCCCCCATCCTCCCTGGAAGCATGGCCACATCTCTCTGCCAGAGCCCTACCTGAAAGCCATTTTCCCAGGTACAGAGGGGAGGGTGGATGAGCTTTGCTCATCTCCCAGCTGCCTTCCTTTTTGTGCTGGCCTCCCTCTGCAGGTGCTTCCTCTACAAGGAGTGCCTGGGGAAGGTCTGCATTGAGCCCAAGCAAAGGAGAGAAGCAGTAGCCTATCACCTTTCCATGGGAACTGCTCCCTGACAGTGAAATCCCACCGAAACTGAGGACGCCAGTCTCTCTCTAGTAACTGCAAGGCATTGCCTTTGGCTTGGCCCTCTCTGACATAAATGCACACCAATGTACCTATATATTATTAAAAGGTTTCAAAGCAAAACAATCACTCAGAAGATGCATTGGGGAAGAGGATGAGAGAACAAGCAGGAACCAGATGTTTGACCTGTTCTTTCACAAACAGCTGAAGGGAGCTGAGCTGCACAGGATGAGTTTCTGCAGACACTGGAGCTCCACAAGGTGCTGACGGGTACCACTGCCAGATGCTGTCACAGAACATTGAGCATCTCTCTCAGAATGGCACTGCTCTCTGGGGATGCACAAAGAAACCCTTCCAGATTTTCAGGGTTCAGCCCATTCTCTGGATTGCGGCAAGTCTTGGAGCATTTATACTGTGGAGATACAGAGCGATTTACCTGTATGAAGCATCACACCACCACGGGGGGACTGCTTCCACTAATCACCCTAGTTTGCTTAAGGATAACTTAAGCAAAGGGTGTCCATATGCCATGTTTCAGTGCACCACGTAAGCTTGCTGTTTGGTCACAGACACTTTATGGGGCTGCATGTATTTGCTCCCTATTGGTTCTGAGTTGAAATCCCACATTTTTCTCAAGAAATACTTTTGATTTGAGGTAAGTTTTATTTCTAGACACACTAAATCCAAAAAAAAAAAAAAGATAAAAAAAAAAATAAAGTTAGTGAGGAGAGACCATTCTGGGAAGAGAAAATATAGTTAGATATGCCCCCTAAATAGAGGAAGGAAGAACAGCACTGTGGGACTCCAATTTTTAAAAATGACCCATAAGGAATCTAGCTTAAAATATGAAAGTATAATATGAAGAGTAAAACAAAATAATGATATGGTAAAATAGAAAAACACACAAATTATTTTAAAGAAGATGTAAAGTATACATGGCACAGTGCAATGGATGGACTGTCAGCAGTATTTCTTTGTGCGTGTATCTTTTGTATTTCAGTGAAGTGTGCAACAGCAAGATTTGAATATTCTGAATCTGCCATCTCCCTCTTCTGTCAATCAGATTCTTCCAATTTTGAACATGCCAGGATGAACTATGTTGACTTCTTTGGCACAAGAAAGTGAATCCAGTGAAATTCATATATTTGATGGTTTCATGAAAATGAGAAAAGTCTGTCTATTTGCTAGAACAGCTTTGGGCTAGTTTTGAACGGCTGCATTTTATCTCTGCATTTTCCCTCCCCACGACTGTTATGATGTGAAAACTGCCCAAGGCCAGGGTCTTGTAGGCCCAAGTCCACTGAAATTAATTGTAATTGGGAAAAAAAGGCCTTTTGCCTAAGCCAGTCATATTATCCTTTCCAACCTGACCACCTTTTTTCCATTGATGGATATAGTTTACTCTACCAAATCATTTCTTTTTTGCAAGTGAAGCTAATTTAACGCCACCCAAAAATATATCAGACAGCTTCTGGCACCTATTCCTGTCTCTGAGGCACTCCAAATGCTCAGGTATACATACTGCTCTGCAGCACACAACTGCTCCTGCTTCTGCAAAGTTTTTGCTTTAGTAATAACAGTGGACATGTTTAAATGCTTCTGTTTTGTATGGAATAGAGTGGATATTTTCCTACTGTAGATATACTGTATCCACCACCACCTTCACTGAAGTGTGACTCTGTGCAGTTTGCAGAGGGCAGAAGACTTCTGCACTTAGAGGCATTTTGCCTGGCATTCTGCCATTTGGAGTTGTCTTGAAACCAACCAAAGTGGAGTTACCACTACAAAATTACACAGCCTCAATCGAAATCTAAGCTTCACAAAAGTTTTCTAATGTTTGGGTTAACAAGAGTGACATTTGTCCTGTTAAGAACAAGAAAAGCTCAACTCCGCTTTCCAAAAGGACTAATATCAAATTCAGATTTGTTAAGAAGGGCCCCCAGCTAAATACCAACTGACAATACTTCATCCTTCCCAATGCTGTTAAGTAGATTATCCTGGTAACAGTAAGGCTTTGATTTGATGATGAGTCTACTGTTAGAAGATACTTTTTTTACTGGTGTAGTTGAGGATGGCAGTAAGAGATGAAATTTCCAGTTTCTGTCACTAATTGTTTTTGTTTGTTTGTTTTGGTTTTGTTTTGTTTGTCAAGATTATTTTTAAAGTTTTAAGGCATATTAAAAATGCATATTGAGGTGGGGTCGTGTCCAGTCAGTATCTGAACAGAGTATCTCCAAAACCTCTTGGATGGTGCAGGAAGTGGGCAGTGATTCGAGGCATCTGTTTCTTTTATGGGCCAATATGACCAAGCATGGTATGAAGGGAAGAACTTTAATGCTAATGGAGAAAGCTTTCAGATAAGATGTAAACCAGAGTTGGTGGATGTTTTCTCTGTGCCTCAGCCTTCTGGCCACTTTCCAGCTCCTCTCTGCCTACCTACACTTTCAGCTGCCTGGGATAAACTTACTTTCCTGCCCCAAACTGTAAATAGCATTCTTGCTCACTACTGAAAGAGCAGCTGCATGTTAGTGGTGGTGAAGAGAGCTTCTACCTCTCAAAGATTGTTATTAGACTTAGTTAATTAAAATCTATAAACACTTTAAGCCCAAGAACATCTCTTAAGACACAAAGATGCTGGGAAGAGGATGAAGTGAACAGTCTGAGTGACAGCCACTGGAAGCATTTTGTTAACGAGATATGTTTTTTTTTCTCCTTCACCGTGTGCCTTGAGTACATGGTACAAAGTGGCTACAAATTGTTATAGAAATTCATGCCTAGTTTGCACTGGCCAACGTGATGGCTTCAGGTCAGGCTAACTAGAATCAGCCCTCTGTAACAGGCAGTGGCTGTCAGACTGCCCTTTCCAACAGGCAGTCCAGCAGGACTGCAACCATTTCCTTCTCCCTCACCAGAATTCACCCAGGCACAATGGCCCTTCTCCTCCCTCTCTCCTGTTCTACTCTCTGATGTAGGAAATGTAAGTGAGCACCACTCGTTGCCTGACACCTCTTCACTCTCTACTCAGTAGCAAAATACTAAGGATTAGCCCTTGCAGCCTTTCACAGAAAAAGGGTCCATAGGAATAGAAATAATTACAATAGTAATGGTTATCACTTCTCTTTGCAGATTTTTATTAATATATTCCTCTCATATTCACACAGCTGGAGTCAGTCCCTTCAGCATTGTTTGGCATCTGAATTCTGGTGCCCTACCTATTAAACTAGAGAGAATCTGGAGCCACAAACTCAGACTTAAAGCATGTTGAAACCTGCAAGAGGGCCACATCTAAATCTGTATGCAGATGCTGTTTTGGACCCTATTTCTAAACCAAATCTTGCCTGCAGCCCTAGAAAATCTCAGACTCTATTTCAATTTTGGTCCATTCTAGTTTAAATTAGAGGCTTAATCTTAGATTTCCCACATTTCTCTCTCCTTATCAAGTGCAAAATACTGTAAGAAGAGAAGAAAAACTCCCAGAAACCTTTCTCTTTCCACATATCAGGAACAGACAAATCATAAACAGGTTCTTTGAACGCTTAAGTATATGATTATATATTTCACTGTCGACCAAAACCACAAGATGAAATAAATATTATGGTGAAAATACTGCCTGTAATCAGAGGACTTGGTTGTCACATTTGGTGAGACATAATTTAACTTTTACTTGGTGTTAGTGAATCATTTCACTTTGCCATTCAAATTAGTGTGTTTCCCTTAGAAATCCACAGAGACTACCCTTAATATTAAATCCCAGGTAAAGAAGGCTATCTTTTCTGGATGTCATAAGCTTCCAATAATATATAGAATGTCCTCTGAGCTCCATTGGTTTCCGTTTCCCAAATCTGAAAAATTCTCAGAAAAAATATACCTAATTGATTACATCCCAGTGAATCTATGTTGACTTAACACTAGCAAAATATCTGGTTCATCTGTTTTCTTTTGTTTCATGACCTTCCGATCTTTGTGAAAGTAATTCTCTTTGTCTGGGTTATTTGTCCCCTAGCCAGAAGGTGCTGCCTTATAAAGAGGGTGGTGGTTTTACATCAAACTCCGTGCTGGGTGATTTCTTTCTTTGTCTGCAGCCATAACATCTTCTTGTTCACAAGGAAATATTAAGAAGGAAGGAAGGAAGGAAGGAAGGAAGGAAGGAAGGAAGGAAGGAAGGAAGGAAGGGAGGAAGGGAGGAAGGGAGGAAGGGAGGAAGGGAGGAAGGGAGGAAGGGAGGAAGGGAGGAAGGGAGGAAGGGAGGAAGGGAGGAAGGGAGGAAGGGAGGAAGGGAGGAAGGGAGGAAGGGAGGAAGGGAGGAAGGGAGGAAGGGAGGAAGGAAGGAAGGAAGGAAGGAAGGAAGGAAGGAAGGAAGGAAGGAAGGAAGGAAGGAAGGAGAAGAAAAAAAAAAAAAACATAAAAGGTATTATGGATTATGTGATGCATTTCCTGTAACATTTAATAATCACAGTAAAACACTGACAAATATTGCTATCTACTTACAAATCTCTGTTTTCTGTAGAAATTACAGCCTACTGTTTAAGTCACCTGAATAACCTGCTTTATGCATCTAAACAATGTAATAAAACAACTCATCCTGACAAGATGAATATCCTCTAGTGAACTTAAGGTCCAGATTCTGCTCCAAGTTTCCCTAATATCAGTCTTGAATAATGCACCCTTATTTACAAATGGCATAAAACAAGGTACAAACCATTCTCCTAAACTGACTAAACCTAGCTGTTCAAAAATGCCCTCACAATGTGCCACACTTCCCAGGTTTTGTCTCAGGGGCTGTCTCCCCATATTCACTGCCAGCGGGATGACTTGCCTTTCCAAAGCACAACACACCATCATCCCCTCCCATCTACAACCAGAAAACATCAATGTAGCAATCACAGCAATTGTTTTCCTGGAAAAAAAGAGCATTTGGGAAGTATTTAATGTATTTTTAACCGTCTTCCAGTGCAGTTTAGCAGCTGGAAGTCAGGTGCAGAGCCAGAGCAAAGGGTTTATCCTGTGTTACTGCACTTCATGTCTTTTTCTACTGACTTAGTGTAGGAAATGTCACTCTCATGAATGCCAGGTTATCCTCTCACAAGCAGAAGGCATAGGACAGTGTCCAGCACAATAAGCTCTGATCCTTGTCCTTATTCTTGACCCATGGTTTAAACAGGACTAATTGCATGTTCGTTGCTTTAAGAACCACAGAGAAATGGAAGCTGACATGTACACGACAAGCCTGTTTTGGGTAGGTATTGGTTAAGTCCATGTTCCTTTCAGCTGGGGAGGATGTTTGAATTATTGAATTACCTGATTGGAAAAAAAAGGCATAAAAAAAAAAAAAAAAAAAAAAAAAAAAAGGAAAGAAAAAAAGTTACATTTCCTTTCCTCTGCTTCTTTTAGAAACAAAACAAAACAAGGAAACCTGAACATCTGATGATCTACAGATTTCTTTTTATAAAACAAATAATAAAAAATGAAGCTTTTTAGCTTTGTGAAGATGATTACCAAGAAACTCCAACAATGCTGAGCAGTTATGTATTTGTTGGAAACCTGCATTCCTATTATAAAGCTCTTCCTACAGAAGCCTTTAAAATAAAATTATTTTTGAAGCCCAGCCTAAAAACCTCAAAACCACATCAGAGTTCAAGTGCACGGTATGATTCCCATAGGGAAAAGGGATTCATTTATAGATGCTGGGTGATTTTTGTGACAGTAGGAAAGACATTTATTTTCATAGAAGAAGAGAGGTCCAGTTCTAAAGTATGGCCTGTTTGTACCTGGCTGTGGCTTACTCATTCAAAAAAAGTATTGATCTTCATGGAGATTAAGTCAAACATTATTTTTGTTTTCACAACTTCATGTATTCTCAGCAGTCTCGGCTCTGTTCTGAATTGTTCAGCGCTGTGTCCTGGTGGTGGGCTTGCTGGGGTGGGGGCCACTTGTCTTCCGTGCACTGTTCCCTGCACCACGGCAGAGTGGCTGCAGTGGGAAGGGTTTTACAGCCTCCCATGTGACCAAGCTTGATCAAAACTTCCTCTTGATTTCAGTATGGGAGCCTGAACAATGAATTTGAACCAGTGCAAGAGAAAGTGGAACAGTTTTAAGATCGCACTTCAGTTTCCCTTTCACATATCGCAATAACAAATAATGGCAAGCTGCCCATTTGGAAAGGTGGCACATTAATATATTTTGAATATCTAAGAGCCTTGTTGCTATTGATATTATTATTATTAAATTTGCTTTTATGATTTTTGTTAACTCAGTGACCATTTCCAAAGATGACTTTGATTCCTTTAATAGTTATTAAAAAAAAAAATATCTAATATTTAGCAGCTCCCCAGTTCTTCCCAAATATGCATATGAAACTACAGAGTGTTTCTAAATATCCTGAGAATTCTCTAAATAGGTTTTGTAAAATTCCAGTAACCTTTCACTAACCACCCAGCCCTTATTATCTAAAGAGGCTTCCAGGGAGGTGTTTGTAGGTAATTACCCAATAATTAATCATAGGATTAACATAAAAGGCAAAATACAATAAATAATCAAGTTCTTACATACACAAGTCTCTGTGAGGTATGTTACCAATATTCATAGAGGGGCCACTCTCAGAAACACAATTTCATCCACCCAATTAGCAGGTTTTGCTGCATTATAAATCTGTCACTGCTTTCTTTGCACCAAACAGCTGCTTATGCAGAGAACTATGTGAAACTGTATTAAAAAACACAGGCCTGTATGAAGGAGGCTTAAAATAAATTCCCAATTAAGCTGCATTAGATCTACTTCATTGGGAAGGCTGTGGCCGAGAAGCAGTTAAAATTATTAGGAAGGGAATTCCATCATGCTATTAATGTCCTCCAATTCAGCTGTGACTGTGTTCTGTTCACTTGGTTTTCCTCTTCAAGTGCTGTTCTGTTTTTAAAGCTGCTTTGAAGGAATGCTCTCCGGTGGACTGCCGCCTGTCACTGCTCCCTGTCATGTGTCCGATAATTAAAATCTGACTGATTTACTGACTGGCATCAACCATCACAGCTCAAGAGTTAGAAGATGTTCATCCTTCCCAAGGCTAAATTTACTTGGTGAAACGGGGCTGCTTGCTTCCAGCCTGAGCTGTCATTCAGCTGCCGTGGAAACCATAAAGATAGCTAACAGAGCTCCAGCCAGCAGTCTTTAGTTTATTTTATTCTAATATTTATTGCCACCCAGAAAATGAACATAATACAGACGAGTTAGTGGGAGCACTGCACTAGTGATTTGTGAGGCTGGTGTGGAGTGAGAGCAAAACAGTCCTGCAATATTAAAATAAAATAGAACAGCGGTGTTTCCTAAAAGTATGGCTGGGCTGTAGATGTGTTTATTTTAACCCTAATGGGGCACAATTTATTATTACATTTTAAGTAGATGCACTCTTGAAGAAGGGTGGGTGTTCCGCCCCCCCTTTTTTCCTAAGTGCACACTGCTCAGGAAGTGGGGAAAAAAAGGAAGGAAAGGAAAGGACTATCGTGTCATCCTGTGTGAGTGATCTAACAGTATCAATGGAGCCTCCAAGATCTACTGAAAGCAGCAACTTCAATAGCTCAGGGTCATGATATCAGTACTTGTGATGGAACAAGCTATTTACAAAAGATTTAAACTCAGGAAGACACCTCCTCCAGGCTCTTTGGCTTATTCTCCTTACCCTTTAGGGTCACATCCTGCTCATCTGACTCCTTCTAGCTTCTGTTATCTCAGGTTGGGTGTGACAGTTGCCAGCAATCTTTAGCTCTGACCCTCTACTACACAGCATCACCCCAACTCAAGAGCACAGCAGAGCAGCACTGTTTCCCAGTTCCCAACATTTTTTTTCAGGGCACAGCTCTCATTTTTTTTCTGTTCCCTCAGCTACAGTATTTGTCATTTTCTTCACATAAATAAAGCAAACCTTAAATATATACTGTCTGGTAAGAAACTCAAATACCTAGCATGAACAAGATTAATCACAGATAATATTTACTGTACTAAACAAAACAATTATAACATCATATATACTCAGTTGAACAAACACCATGACAGTTCTTTTTGAAAACACAGTAAAAATCAAATGAAAATCCATATCAGAATAAAGGAACTTATCCTCAATTTGGATTCCTCCTAAGCCATTTCTGAGAACAAAATTCAGAGGCAGACATCTACTGAAGCCACCAAGGCCTGATTTACCACTGTCTTTCTGCTATAGGAATACAGCCAGAGGGACGAGCAGTGCACCAGCAGCAAAGGCAAGTACAATTACAAGGAGACATCAAGGGATAGACAGGTTTGCTCACTTAGCTCTACAGCTCTTTATTTTATTAATTTTGTTTTGATTTGTTTTTGTTTCCCTGCAATTATCATAAGTACATGAGGAGACAAGTCTTGAGCATGCACTGGCACAACCCCTGTTTTGGGAAATGTGGACCTTGGTGTGGCTTTTAGAAGGCCCATAGCATGCCTAGAAGAGTAAATAGGAGTCTTGTCTATAAAAGTGTTAACAAGCTAAGGGCTCAACCCTGCAAATCATTCTTTCCACGAGTCTTAGACATGCAAAAAGTCCTACTGACCATATATCTGACCATGTATTTAAGACATGCAAATAAGTGTTTGCAGGGTCAGATTGGCAAAACTAGGCCCCAAAACAGATCCATAAGCTCCTTCAAATAATCTGAATAAAACAGTATATAAAATAATATGTATAATTGTAAACTGTAAATGGTAAATGTAAAATAATATGTATAATAATGTATAAAACAATACACTTAATTGTACTGTATCCCATTCAGATGTACTAGATAAAGGAAACTATTACTGAAGAAGATAATAGTGGAATGTTTTCTGTGAGACCACACAGGATGATTTTTGTGCATAATCAAAGACACTCCTTTGTTGGGGTGCAGCTGGGGAAGAAGAATCTAAGTGTCTAGTACCTGTCTCTGCAGTGCAGCCACAGCACAAACACAAATTTATACTAACCAACTGAGCACTGGAATATCCCTGGCTACCAAACAGGGTGTTCTGTGATCAACCACAGATCTGATGTGCTGTAACAGACTGTAAAGGAAACTCAAAATTATCCATAACCAACAACTTCATCATTCACTCTCAAAAGTATTTCATCTTCCCTTGTCTCCTTGTCTTCAAGAATTTCTATCAACTTGGTATTTCTTTATCAGAACTTATTTTTTACAGGTCATCAATTTGATTTCTCAGTGTCTTAGTGCTTGGTAGTCTCATTTGGAACAGCAATCATTATTCTTTATTTATCTTTAGCACCTTGTATTCAATTTTCATGCAGCAGTTTACAGCACAGAGAAAGAAAAAAGGAAAATAAAATAAAATAAAATAAAACATTCTGGCAAATGAAAGTTTAGCAGCAAGTACTGTGAATCTTTTTTTTTTTAAACAATATGTTATTAAAGAAAGAGATGTATTTTAAAAACAAACTCAACAAGCCACAAAAATAACAAAACTGACAAAACTGTAGGAACAATTTTAACAGTAATGTAGGAGCAATTTTAACAGTAAAACTGTCTGCCATTGGAGCACCCTCAGGACCAAATTTTTTCCTGGTTAGTTCAGACATCACTGCAGGCTGAACATATGCTGTGGTTAGATCACTCTTATTTTAGCAAGTATAACTATAAGTGATGGTATTTACACGTAAACAACTGTACCTATTCCAGCTACAGTAGTGGTCCTTATGACCTGTTGTGGTAGTAAGTTTCAGAGACTGGGGACATGCTGGGTGAAGAAAGATATCATTTCATTTGTTCTAAATGTACCTGCTATTAATTTTAGTCAACAACAAGTTGTTGCTATATTAGGACTTAACATGAAAAGGAAGAACTGATTGGTTTTCACTACATCCTCACAACATTAAATACCTCAGTCAAGTTTCTTTGCATTTTTCTTCTTTCCAAATGCTCTTTTTCCTGAAATCACTAATACAGGAGGAAAAAAAATGTTTTCTAGTATGATTGATGCTGAGCAAAACTTTCAGTTCAATACTAGACAAAGATCACCTGGTTTTGATATAATGCCTCTTCCCCTCTTTCGCTCCCTCACCCCCCTTTCTCTGGGGAAGCAATTCAACCAGCCCAGCTCCCTCACCCCATGTTCCTGAAACACCACCTCTGTGCTCAATTGATTCCAGGAGCTGCTGCTCTCTACCTTTTCACCTCTAAGTATCCTCTGAAAAGGAAAGGCTTTTTCACTCTCCCTTCCAAAATGTTTGGCAAGTCAGATGACCCCATTCAAACCTTCAATGTCACTTTGATAGCAGGGGATGACAGAGTTTTTTAGCACAAACAAAATGTGATGCTCTTCCAGTCAATAGCATCCTTCAAGGGAGCTTTTTTCTCCTGAGCTTATTAGAAAACAGGACAAGAAAAGTGTTTTCACCTCTGCTTTGATCTAAAGGCCAGCTAAGCTTTAGTGTAAACAAAGTTGGGCAATTACTTGGACATTATGGGTGGAGAGCAAGAAGACATCGCCCTGGCAAACTAGGGCATCCCTTTGCTCCCAGCCTAACCTCTAGCAGTCACCAGCACAGTCACTGCCCCTGGAAAGTCCCCTCTGGCATCAGGGACTGGAGACGTCTAGGGCCTAGATGCAGATACCAGGATGTGCTGATGGTCAGAGCTCAAGAAGACCAGAGCAAGCAAATCCCATCACTTCATTAAGCCAAATATTTGAGGTTTTTCAAATCATTTTGAAATCTCTAAGATTTTTCACAAGCTTTGAAATCGGGGTGATCGAGCTGTAGAAGATGGTGAGTGTGGCACAGCAATTTCCTTCACGCCCTAAAACCACAGGAATGCGAAGAGGAAAATCTTGCTTGGTGCCATGTCACTGATAGCCCACAGCATGCTCTTCTCCTGGCTGCTGCCATCCGGTCTCGTTCCACACACCTGTGGTCACAACAACGCACGGCACAGATTGTGAGTGTACTGAGGGATACGATGCTTCATACTGTGTCTTAATCTCTCTCCTTTACTGTCATAGAAAATTAATTTAATTAGAAACTGTGACAAAGTATTACTTTCAAATATTTCAAAAGATTTAAAATATTCAAATATTCCAAAAGATTTCAAATTAAATAAGAGTCAGTATTGTAAGGAAAGATTTTCAAAGTTATTTAAATGCTTGATTTGAGCAAAGTGCCTAAACAGTTTTCAGATGTGGCCCATAATGTGGTTCACCCCAAAGGATATAAGCAGGGTATTGAAGATTATTCATATATAGGAAATATTCAATTCATCATCCAAATGCACCTACTTCTGCAGTGAAATATAGCAAATACTTAACAGCACCCGGAAATTCGATACGCACTGAAGGTGGGGTGTGGAGAAAAAAAACAGTATCCAGATGAAATTGCAGATGTCAGGAATGGAATTCACCGACTGGGAGGAGACGAGAAAAAAGAGAGATTACTATTTTTATGTAAAATAAATCAGCCTGCTAATCGGGCTGGGATTTTGCTGCTGGGAGTTAAGGAGGGCAAAAGGAGAACCGTAATTTTTAGAGCTGCTACTTCAAACTACAGCCCCTGTTGCTTCAACACTGCTTTGATGTGGCATCAGAGAGGGAGCATCTTGAAGTGCTGTAATGTCAAGGCTCAAACAGGCATATTTTAAAGATACGGGAAGTAAATTAAGCCAATTAAACCATCTCAATGCTTTGACTTTTTTAGTGTGCTTGCTTACCAAGCAGATTTTTCTCAGCTTTCACAGTGATGATCATTACCTACATTTTAGGAGGTAACTATTTCCCAGCCTTGTAGCCTCACACTTCAAACTTTGGGTCACCTCTTTGTTTTTTAGCACCGAGTTTACATGTATAACATGGTGTTCAACAGTCTTCACATCCTGCTTGGGACCTCCTGCATTAGGGGAAAACCAGGGCAATGCAAAAAGCTGTTAAAATCCCTGCCAGGCTGCCCTGCTGGGATCTGTGGCCCAATAAGCAGAACCACCTGGAGCCCCTGCAGCTGCCAGGGTGCCTGCACTTCCTGGGCCAGGATGTGGTACCCAGCACTCCAGTGCCCTGCAACAGCTCAATGACATGCTTGGTGCTCCCTGTCAAGGTTTTCCAGCTCTCCCAGCAGCCCTGTGTGTGACAGAGGTGTGACAGCCCCAGGAGCCCCTTATCCCCAGGATGGGGCCACCCTAGTCTGGCTGTTTGCAAACTCCCCCCCCGCCTTCCCTCCAGATTTGAACACACTGGCCAATTTGCACCCAGGAGACCAAAATTATGCCTATGATCTGACATTCCTACATATTTATTTTAAAATACAAGTCCACTCATGGTGGAGAAACTGGTCTGAAGCAAAGACTTATTAGGTACCAGCTATATTGGGAAGCAGTCCCAGAATGAGGTGGAAGCAAACTGAAAGATTTGAACTTTCATCTTTCCCTGGGAAGGGATAAGCTTGTCCCCTCACATCACACCAGATAGGATAAACCCAAGTAAAACAAACAAACAAACAAACAGACAAAAAATGCAAGGCCTTTAGAAGTTTTCAGCATTGTTAAAAGATGCCTCAAGTCTGGTAAAGAGTCTTATTGCTTTTAACCTTATTTTTCTTTTTCATTTTCCCACCTTCTCTCAACACTTGTTGAGCTCTCACATGTGATCCTTTAGTGCCGACTTGAAGCTGAGCATCACACGCATCAAGATCTTCACTAAAAGCCATTGTAGGTCACCACACAACTCATTAAATAAAGGGACATACTCTGCATGAAAATTAAGAGATTAAATTATAGAACAAAGCAGAGGGAGAAGTAAAATTTAAGGTCCCCTTGCATTTTCAGGCAAGTAATCTGTCAAGTGGAGGAGCTATTCCACCAACTGAAGCTTGTGAAGAGCCTGACATAGCCATAACCGTGAATATCTCAAATCATTATGTCATATGAGGTTACTGTGAAGTTGAAATTGTACTGGCAGTGGAGTCCTCTATTGTCATTATTCAGATAGAAAGATGAGGAAAGAAAGAGAGGCATAGAAGGTGATCAGCACAAGTTTAAATGTGTTCTGTTAATTGTGAATAGCAGATGGTATGGTATAACACGTGTATCATGAGCACCAATAAAATATACATCCCAGGGCATTATGGGGCTATTCATGTATACATTATATTTCATATTGACAATACCTTAAATAAAAAAATATAAAATATAAAATAAAATTTAAAAAAAAAAAAGGATTTTAAAATGGCATAGTGGGAAATTCAGAGGAAGACTTGCACAAAATTATTATTCAATTAGGATTTAAGTACACTGCTGAATTCACCTGTTTATCTAGGCTTCGCTTTTTGACTGTCAAGTCCCTTGGATACCTAAAAGCTCTGTGTGTGTGTGTGTGTGCGCGCGCATACACTGAAGATGGTCTAACTATA
Organism: Netta rufina; assembly: GCF_964035555.1. Taxonomy (NCBI): domain Eukaryota; kingdom Metazoa; phylum Chordata; class Aves; order Anseriformes; family Anatidae; genus Netta; species Netta rufina. Next base: position 20,636,434 of record NC_140136.1, read on the forward strand.
GAGAAAAATACACAAGTTTATATGTGTGTGCATGTATGCATATACATAATACAGGGGCTACAGTACCACATTCATGTTTCCATCCACTGTTCAGTGAAATCACTGTTCCACAGGGGACTACCTTAAACCCAGTTTTCCAAAACCCTAAGTTACTGCAAAGATGAGTGCTGACATTCAAACAATGGCTGCATACACCCTACAAGCCAGGCAGGCAAAAGCCAGTGCCTCTCTAAATTTTATAAAGCCGAATTTGCCCATTGCTGTGCCCACGCTAGCAGATGAAACTCACAGTATGTTCGCTTGGACAATGAATGCACCGTAATAAATCCTGCTGCAATTCTGGCTTACTGCTGAACACGACTGTTTGTGTCTGTCCATGGAGATCATTCCTAGCTCCCCACAGCAATGAACCTGGAGGTTGCATGCACCAGGCTCTGAGTCCAGAGCGAAAGACCCTCGTGCACTGGGCTTTGCATTGGTTGGCATTACAGCCTCTGCATCTCTTTCGGATCTAGCTCTTAGCAACACAGATAGAGCTTTCTTCATGTAAATGGTGCTCTTCTCATGTGATTACAATTGTTGGAGGGAGATTATAAATAAGTACGAATCAGTCATCACATTCATAAAACTAAAAGAGGTCTCACACAAAGATTGTCTTCCAGGACTACAGGCAGGAAAGGGAAGCCTGTTACATGTCCATGTTGAGTCCATGGACTCATGTAACACGTCCATTACAAGTCCACGTTGAAGATTTCTGTAACTTCACCTCCCTCAGATCTGCTCTTAACATTATCCACCCAACTCTGAGCTGGCCAGATGTTTTGAGACAGTAAGTTTTGGAGCTAATTATAAGTCTGAACTACGGTTAGTCTGCGCAAGAATTGGATCGGTAGCCAGAGAGTTGTCACAGTTCTGCACAAATTGTGATTTATCCCGTAGTGCCAGAGTTACTATGTGGCTGCCACATGTCATTGTATGAGGTGACATGTCACATCATTGTCATGGTGACATGTCACCACGTTACCATGCAGCTATCAGGGACATAGAGTTAAAAGCCCTCACTACAACTGTTTCCACTTAGGTATTTAGTTTCTTAAGGATTACAGTCTGTGATTTAGAAATTCCTATCAATGATAATGTCAGCTCTACAGAAATTAAGCTACTTTTAGACAAGGATTTTGAAACAAATTTAATAACACAGAATAGTGCCTATTTCTCAAAAAGGGATTACATCCATCAGGGAAATGACACAAAAGACAAGGTGGAGACAAGGGAGGGTTCCTTGTATTGTTTTCCAGAGATCTCACAAGAAAAAAAAAAAAAAAAGAAAAAAAAAATGTAGATGTGAATAAAAACAATTCTTAAAACATAAAATTATTCAACTGCAGAAATGTGTTTCTGAGTTTTGCAGGGAACCTCAAAAAGAGGTATAGTCCCACTCAACTACATCAGCATGCACGGCCCAAAATACCAAAAACTTCTATAGCTAATGGACTGTAAGCATACATGGCTATTCCACCATCTCTAGGAGTTACCACAAAGTGGCTGGTAAACTCAAACACACGGTTGTTTCAGGACTACTGGAAATCTTGCCTGAATGTTTCATGCAAAACCTGCCTGAGATTTGTCTCCACAAAGATTTCATAGACAGCGTCATAGCTGTGTATTGTCTTGCTGTTAATAAAATAAAATAAAATAAAATAAAATAAAATAAAATAAAATAAAATAAAATAAAATAAAATAAAATAAAATAAAATAAAATAAATAAAGTAAAATAAAATAAAAACTAATTAAAAAAAAATTTTTTGCAAATTTTTGAAAAGCCAAGGAAGAGGACATTTTTCCTAATGGAGAAATTATGAAGAAATAAGGAAATTGAACCTGTGGGGAAATTAAAACAAGAGAGGAGAACATGTATATGCTCACATGTATGTACATATATGCTTCTGTGTGTGTGCTTATATATATGCATATATTTCCATATTTGACAACATAAATAGTTATGATTATCTGGTAGTTTTCCTGCTCCTGAGGAGGGACTTGGCTAAGGAAGCACAGGCTAAGCAGAAGGCAAAGAGGAGGTACCTTGTTCTCCTGGAACTGAATTCATGTGGAATTCTCTCTCTCAAAGGAGAAAGAAGAATTGCTGGTTTTATTCAAAATAATTCAGCTTGCTAATCAAAGTGGGATTTTGCTTCTGGGGATTGGGAAAGAAAAGGGAAAAAAAGAGAATATTGAGAGCTGTCATTTTAATGAACAGCCTTTGGTGGGATTGCACAAGGTAAAAGTCAGCATAAAATTTAGCCCAGATGTTCAGCTGGAACAGGAAGTTTTGTCTTAATGTCATGCTTTTCACGTTTGCATTCTGAAATCAAAGCATAATTCATATAAAAAGATTGTATAAATGTTTGCAGTTCTTTAATAGAATTGTAAACAACCTACGAAAAGCTAAATTTACCTTAGTATCTCCTAACATTGCTCCCTAAACTGAGCTCATCCTTTGTAAATTTTCCCTGCCAGACTGTATACAACTCCACACTACACTGCAGTATTTTACCTCCATGCACAGATGAAGTCTGAAATTTTTTGTACACAAAAATGAGCATTTTGGCATGAACAATGTGATCAAGACAGTTTCCATCCTCATCACTGAATCTTGGTGGTTTTCTTGAACTTAGATATAACAGTTCCCCACACACAGGATATTGTGTGTGATACAAGCAGTTTTAACTTGAAAGCTCACTCCCACCAAATGTCTGCATTTTTGTGTGAGCCAAGAAAGACCTAAACTCAGCTATAACATATTTCTGAGAAAAAGCCTTTGCCGTTATTCTCAGGCACAATTTGTTTCTTAACCAATGATGCTATTTTATCAAAACTCACACTAGTCTTCCTAAAAGCATTTAAAAATGAAATGAAATGAAATGAAATGAAATGAAATGAAATAAAATAAAATAAAATAAAATAAAATAAAATAAAATAAAATAAAATAAAATAAAATAAAATAAAATAAAATAAAATAAAATAAATAAACAAGAAAAAAGCATTTCTGTTCCATAGTTTAATTCTTAATCATCTAATCAAACTTGATAAATTTTCAACTCTCTCTCTCCTAAAATTAATTCTTGGCAGCCTTCAGTGAAATTTAAAAAAAAAAAAACTGTTTATGTAGAAGTTCAAAGCAGCAATTTATGTTTCTGATAATTCTAAATTAATTTATAATCTATGAAGCATAAAGAAACTATGCTTGAGATGCAGTCCACATCCAACCATATGGCTTAAGGAGACAAGTCTCTGTGATGTGTGGCTACAGATCTTTCTGTCCCTGGCATACACACCTGAAGTTCATGCCCTCTAATGTAATTGGACAGTTTTGTTTGTGAAAATGGCCTGTTCTGCCAAATGCTGAAATCCTTGCTTTGACAGATATATCACTTTTCCAATGTGAGTGTATTTTGAAGAGAGCTGACACACGATCAAGTTCTCCTTAATATCCTTCAACAAACCTGACAGTTGTCCAGCAGGGTCTTGTGCAGCATCCAACTGTCAGCTTCTGAGAAGGCATTGTGGGAGAGCTGACTGAGGAAAACGGCACTAAACAGGAAAGAAGTGATTTATGCCTCTCTGTGTACTCAGCTTAGTATCAAAACCAAGTACCTCAGCTCATATGTATTTTAGTGGGCCTACATGGACAGGCTCCCTAGGTTCTGGTAGCACAGGAGAACAATCTATTTATATTTAATTTTTTGTTTCTACTTCAAGGATTTATTGTATGGATCATTATATAGCACCCCAAATCTCACATGCCCAGGTTTGAGTATTTATTTGAAAACAAAATGTTAGAGTAATGAAGACTAAATGTCCTCATTAAAATCATTTCCAGATCTGAGCTGCCTTATAAATACCACTAACTGCACGTATTTTTAACTCTTTGGGGTGCTTCAGTTTCATACAGTTGTTAGAAGGGTCTTTCATTTATATGACAACAGTTCTCATGTAGACAGAAAAATGCAGATGTATTTTGCTGTTTACCCATGCCATGACTGAGAAAGTCTGTGTTACAGTAGGAATCTGACAACGTAAGCTTAGAATATCTGGCCTCTCTTTTTAGGACAGACTTTACCCTTGTCACCTTAAAATTCCCATTTCTGCGGGAAGGTAGAGTCTGATTGCAGTCACTTTGTGCTACTTACTGCAACAAGAAGGAATTGAACTGGACCTAGATAATAGTGGTAACCCCATCATCCCCACCATGAAAACAGCCTTTGTACCCTCAGACTGCAGCTGTTCTCTTTGTCTGAAAACTCCCTCAGCCCCTCTTCTGGTATGTGTTGCTGAAACACTGAAACATTTCTTAATGCTCCAGTCCCTGCAGTGAACCTCTTTGATCCGCAGCCACATGCCAAAATTGTCCACCCTGCCCATGCTGGGGTTCTCTGTGAGCCCATCTACATGTCTTGGTTGTAGCCACACGAGCCTGCAGCCAGCTCTGTGGCTGCACACGTGAAGAGCCCAGAGCAAGTATCTACAACCTGAAGCGGCTGGAAACTGGAGTAAGCAGTGATGCTGTAAATCAAATTCACCCTAATGCTTAGCCTTGTATTGACAAAAATCATGCATGTGAGCAGTGCTGAAGATGTGTGAGCCCTGAGCTTCTACACAGAATTGAAAGAAAAATCCTTTTAGAGAGAAAGACAAGTGTTATTGAAGCAGTTGTAGAGGAGTTGGTCTGAACTGGAGTGCTGGTGAATGACTGTGTTCTCTCTGTTATTCCAGTGCCCCTTTAAATACAGTGTGGAGGTGACTGCCTACTTAGCCTACAGTGAAGGCCACGCTTGTCTGTGGTGAAGTCCCATAATCTTAGTTTATTGCATTGCATGTATTGTATTTGCTCAAGCTGTTGCCTGAGGGGGTGTTTGAGGGAAATGTATAGCTTTTTTCTCCCCCCCTTCTCTCGCAGACTGTTTAGGCTGACATTTATCAATAAATTGCACATATTGTTATACATTTTCCTGTTGGAGCAGCGCTACAAGATTATGTGATGAGCACATTTTATCAATCTTGCAACACTTTTTTTTTTTTCCTCGCAAAGAATTTTGCTTCAGAAGTGACTGGAATGTCACAGCTCCAGCATGACCTGATTGCTAAGTCAAACCAGAGACTGATGGTTTTCACTGCAGCCCTTGTTTCAGGAAACATTTTTGGGGAAGGCTGTTTCTGGCTGCTCTCCCTATCCCAGGTCTGTGGACAGTAGGACTGTGGTAGAAATGCAACATGGCCCTCTGCTCCCCACAAAGCCCATAAATCTCCCACAATCAGGCAATTTCTACATTCTGCTGTTCTGTATGTTACATTTTTCCCCCATGGGCTAAGCTGCTACAAGCCACTGCCTGACCTCCTGTTATTTTGTTTGTTTTATTTTTCCAAGGTAGCAGCATAATGACCCTACAATCAAGATCATGTCAGTTAATCTGCCTTTCAGATCAGCACAACTCTTCCTCATGCGTTACATTTAAATTTTCTTTAAAAAATGCGTTTGCTTGAAAGACAAATCATTTGTCTTCAAATTTCAGCTGTCAAAATCTAAACAGGTTATTTCCACAGTATATTTTTAATCTTGCTCTGAAGTTTGTTTCTTTTGTTTTACTCTCCTCATTAGTAGCACCCACATATCTGGATTATTTCAAAATGTCACTATTTTGGACAACGCTGCAGCAGAAGAATCTGAGTTCAAATTATTTAAAACAGCAGCAGGAATTTATCCTCATGCCTGCTGCAAAATACGTGTGGCCACCCCCTGTGCATGACCAGCATTCTTTGAGGTCCCTTGGTTAAAATAAAAATGGGAAAATTGGGGGAAAACTTAGTGTGACCATTTAGCACACTTGAAATAGAACTTGGGAAAGCTGCTGAACACCACCAAATTTAGCACTTCTGTGCACATATTCTGCTACAAGACTTGTTTAATCCTAAAATGCAGTTGGCATCATAAGTAAGCTCCACTCATTTTGGAAGGAGGTAGAACAATATCAGAAGAGGCTGGACCCCACCATAGCATGCAAAGGCAATACCAAAATGATTGAATTCACCCATCTGGAAGGAGTTCACACCTGATAGCCCATGCATGGTGGCAGCCTTGTTTAAGCCTTCTTTGGGGGTCAAGTTCCTGTGCCCAGCCCGTTGCTCTGTACATCTCCCATCAAGCCCTGGTGGCTACTTGCTGTGGACTGGGGTGCGAAGTGCCTGTGGAGCAGGGCGGGCAGCCTGCACCAGCCCCGGGGGTGGGTACCCATGAGAGCACGCTTCCTGCACCACAGGACTGCGATTTACTCCACAAGCAAGCCAAAGCATCCTGTGGACAGAGCAAAAATTACCCTGGAATCCCTCATGGGGACAATGGCACTGTGTCTGCTGTTCCTTCAAGGATGGTAATGTGGGGAGAAAAAATTAAGGGGCACACCACATCTGTGGGTGGCAGGAATTATGATTACTGTGCAGACAGACTGGCTCTTACTGCTCCAGAGCTGGCAGGGAATCTTTGCCAGAACAATCTAACTATTGCTGTGCTGCTGCCTCTAGCTTTAACCCAGAAGTACACAGTCACTGAAATGATGAAGAATTATCCAGTAAACTGTTTTAACTTCAAGACTTAATGAAGAAATTCAGTCAGTTTCAACTAAACTTTTTTCTTTGGTTCACACTGACTAGCAGACACTACTCTGAAATAAAGAAGAATACTGTAGTAAAAAGAAACAATGAAAGAACTCATTGGTTATGCAAATTTACTGCTGTAATTGTTTCATTATTAAAAATGTTTTGGTAAGAACAGTTTGTTGAATCAAGATTGATCGCAATAAAAAGTAAATCCAAGAAATAATCTAAAAAGATGTTGAATTCTTTTACAGAAGAATTAAAATAAATAAGGAGTGTATTTTATGAAACATGCTGATTCTTTGTTCATCTTTTGATGGTTAGACAGTCATCAGTGAAAGATTTGTCAGAAGCAACCATCTCAGTTTCTGGTCTTTGAGTTATGTGCTTACTGAAGTCTTTGCATTTGTTAAGCATTTATGATCACTTCAGAATTAACAGCTTCCCGTGAATATCAGATTTATGGGCAGTCTGTTAAATATTTGCATCAGATCTGCTTACCTGAACTAATCAATCTGAAATATATATATATATATATATACATGTTTTTCTCAAATGCCAAGGGTTATGTCATGTCACTTTGCCAGTGTGAAAGAAAACATATTGTTATCAAAGAGAAATTTGCTAACAATCTGGAGGACGCATGATACATGGAAGTATTTGTATTATTGATTATCCACTGCAACTTGTTTTTCACATTCTTAATTATTGGCTGATACATCGTAGTGGTGCATGGAAGAATTAAAACAAGTCTAAGCTATAGTTCTGAATAGGACATTGAAATTCAAAAAGCAAAATCTCCCAAATATCCAGAAGACTGAAATAGTCTAATAGATACACAATATATTGGGTGAAATATGCTCTGCCCTGCAAATAGTAGAAAGGTGTTACATGCATTTAGTAGACATACTCTCCCCTTCCTCTGCTGCAGCATTTTAGAAGCATTAGTCAACTTAGCCCCACAACAAGGGACTAAATGGAAGAGGACAGGAAGAGGAAAAGACTAGAAAGGAGGAAAGAATACAGAGAAATTATAAAGGGGTACAGCACAGAAGATAGCTGACTGGATAAAAATGGACAAAGAGAAAACCTCATGTGAAAGAACTGAAACGTTGTAAATAACTTCTCCAAAGTAAATATACATGTATATATTTGAAACTTTCTGAACTGAGTCTTCCTTTTTCCAACACTAACTTTTTCAGCCTAGCTCTCCTCAGTATCTCCAAGCTAATTCTGTTGGCCAGCATTTCCACTGAACACTACAACATAGGGCATTAGTTTTATTTCTCCCCAGGTCTACCCTTGCTTTCCATTTTCTCCCAAAAGTCATGCAACAGCTGCCCGTACTGCTTCCTCGATTCTTACACATATTTTTCTCTAGCAGCTTATGGCACTGATGATTCACAGCACAACCACAGATTGGAAAGATCCAGTCCCCAGTGTATTACTATGTCTACTCTAAAATCCTTAGTCATGTAAACGCTGTTCCAAAAGGCCAGCAGGGCACTACTTTCTACTGTTATATGTTATATTTTATTTGTGATCTGATCAGGTTGTCCCAGGCTGCATCATTCCAGAAACAGTTACTGCTTCCTCACATCATCCTTTTCCAATACTCTTGGAAACAACAGTTCAAATTGATACAATTGTACCCCATCCCACTATTTTAAAGTACCCATATAAATGTTCCTTGCCAAACATACTCAGACTTTATATACAACCATCAGTATATAACACATGCACTTAATCAATATATAAATTGGACATTTTATTGGAACGTCTCACAGTGAACTGGTTTAGCGGTTTAGCTGAATGGTCGTGACTACCATGTAACTGGGATGGCATTTGTGCAAAGGGAAAAAAAAAAAAAAAAAAAAAAAAAAAAAAAAGCCCTACACTCATATAACCAGTGCCACGAGGTTAACTAGTACTACAATTGCACCCACTTGCTTTTTAATGTGGAAATGACTAAATAAAACATTAAAAAAGAGGAAATATGCATGAAAGTTCATGAATGGCCATTTTATTAATTTTGCCATTTGTTTCATCTTTGTAAGATAATAAAAGACACATAGATCAGCAAACCTATGATGTGATAACCATACTTGAAGCTTTCACATCCCCCGTCTCTGAAGCAGCGATAGCCGCCTCCTTTCTTTGCTTCAGTTTACAGATGCTCAAAAGTTTTGAAAATCATTTTGGACCACAGAAAATTCAGGAATCCAGAACAGAACTGTTAAAATCTTAGGCCTTATTTATCTGATTATGAATCCAAAGCAAGTAATTAACTTTCTAAAAACTAGAGTTGCCATAGATGGCAAACAGCACACATACAGATTAAATCTCTTAAAAATAAAACCTGAATACCTAGGGGAAGTAACACCATTTGTCAATTCTAAGGCTACACATTTTTCTGGAACATGTTTTAGCCACATGAATTTTGTTCCTACCACTACAATCTCTGCAGATATACACACCAGCAGTTCCTGCATATACTTTGCAAGAGAGGAGGAAAAAAATCTTCACTAATAGTCCACATCATTTCATAAGAAATTCTCTAAGCAAACCTATTTTCAGACTTTTAACCCAAATGAAAAATTCAAAGTTTTAATAATTTTTATAAGCTTCTGATAGGCATTCAAATTTGAGGTGTTTATCCAAATACCCTCAAGCTTCAGAGAATCCCTTATCACTGCTTCACTTCCTAATAGCTGTCATTCCAATAAATATCATAGCAATTAAAATCACTATCAATCAAAAATATTGCTTTCTTACAGGCCTGTCTTGAATTTTTTTTTCTTGAACAGCTCTTGAATTTTGTAGCAACATATCTGACTGCCTTTATTTTCATTTAACTTTTACCTTTAATGTCTTTGCTGTTTCAACCAAAATATTTATAGCATTTTTTTTCCTTTGCACACTTAATATTATTGTCTCTGCTTCCTGACATATTTTGCTCTTCTTCCCATGAGGAGGGAAGGTAAAACCAGTGAAACTAGTCCTGGGAGACAAACAAATTTTTCATGAGTGTTCACAATCTTATCAAGAGAACAAAGACACACCTTCCTACCATGAAGATGCAAAAATACTTCCATGGGCGATGCTGAACATTTCAACAAACCTGGACAAATACCCTAAGAACAATCTTTCCTTTCTCTGTAGTGTCATTTTACAGACTAAAATTGCCTCGTTTTCTGACACGACATCTCAAGACCTCTGTTTAGTGCTTCCTTTTGGTGCCATTTGATTTCTTTGCGGGTGAAAAAGGTTAAATAGGCTACACAGGAGCTTGCCAGTACTCATGACATGAAACTGTGATGGCCTGGCAAAGAGATTTAGTTGGAGGACTAGAAAGAAAATCTTAGATGTAAGAGAGGTTATGAGAGAATAAGCATCAGAAATTCAATGTGGCTTTTAAGTGGAGCTATAGTGAGGAGAAACAACAACAGAAAAAGATTCTTCTTACTAAAATGAGGAAAACTAAAAATTCTGCTCATGCTGCATTTAGTTTGAAAGGTGGATATCCACAAGGAATTATCACATAGCCAGCTGCTTTCTTGGAGGAAGAGGAGACAGGACAGGAAAAGAGAAGCAGGTGTGCAAGAAGTTGAGATGAACCTGAATGGACTTTGGAGGAACATTCTCCCATATTGCATTTTCTTTGCTGCCACCAGAAAGAAGACCGGAGGAAAGATTTCTGAAACGTGCTTCAGGGATGTGCCCATCTTCTTTAGCATTCAGTTCTCTCCCGGAAGTTACGCTTTTTTTTCTCTCCCTTCCTGCAGTTTCCAGTGTAGCCAAATAAATCCACTCCTAAATCAGTCCTATTTTTTTTTTTAATTTAATTTAATTTAACTTAATTTTATTTTATTTTATTTTATTTTATTTTATTTTATTTTATTTTATTTTATTTTATTTTATTTTATTTTATTTTATTTTATTTTATGACTTACTGTTGTAGGAATGAGCCCAACTGTTAATGGAGCCCAGTTATCTGATCTATTCCAAGTCCTATGGGGTGTATTTTCAACACAAAAAGGAGGACTAAGGAGAATCTCCATCCTTTACTGGATGCGGGGGGAAACTTAGTTACAAGAGATGAGGAAAAGGCGGAGGTGCTCAATGCCTTCTTTGCCTCAGTCTTTAGCGGCAATACCGGTTGTTCTCTCGATACTCAGTACCCTGAGCTGGTGGAAGGGGATGGGGAGCAGGATGTGGCCCTCACTATCCATGAAGAACTGGTTGGTGACCTGCTACGGCACTTAGATGTGCACAAGTCGATGGGGCCGCATGGGATCCACCCAAGGGTACTGAGAGAACTGGCAGAGGAGCTGGCCAAGCCACTGTCCATCATTTATCAGCAGTCCTGGCTATCGGGGGAGGTCCCAGTTGACTGGCGGCTAGCAAACGTGACGCCTATCTACAAGAAGGGCCGGAGGGCAGACCCGGGAAACTACAGGCCTGTCAGTTTGACCTCAGTGCCAGGGAAGCTCATGGAGCAGATCCTCCTGAGAGTCATCACGCAGCACTTGCAGGGGAAGCAGGCGATCAGGCCCAGTCAGCATGGGTTTATGAAAGGCAGGTCCTGCTTGATGAACCTGATCTCCTTCTATGACAAATTGACGCGCTGGGTGGATGAGGGAAAGGCTGTGGATGTGGTCTACCTTGACTTCAGCAAGGCTTTTGACACCGTCTCCCACAGCATTCTCCTCAAGAAACTGGCTGCTCTTGGCTTGGACTGGCGCACGCTTCGTTGGGTTAGAAACTGGCTGGATAGCCGGGCCCAAAGAGTCGTGGTAGATGGAGCCAAGTCCAGTTGGAGGCCAGTCACTAGTGGCGTTCCCCAGGGCTCGGTGCTGGGGCCGGTCCTCTTTAATATCTTCATCGATGATCTGGACGAGGGCATCGAGTGCACCCTCAGTAAGTTTGCAGATGACACCAAGTTAGGTGCGTGTGTCGATCTGCTTGAGGGTAGGAAAGCTCTGCAGGAGGATCTGGATAGGCTGCACCGATGGGCTGAGGTAAACTGCATGAAGTTCAACAAGGCCAAGTGCCGGGTCCTGCACCTGGGGCGCAATAACCCCAAGCAGAGCTACAGGCTGGGAGAGGAATGGTTGGAGAGCTGCCAGGCAGAGAAGGACCTGGGAGTGATGGTGGATAGTCGGCTGAATATGAGCCAGCAGTGTGCTCAGGTGGCCAAGAAGGCCAACGGCATCCTGGCTTGTATCAGAAACAGTGTGACCAGCAGGGCTAGGGAAGTGATCGTCCCCCTGTACTCAGCTCTGGTGAGGCCGCACCTCGAGTACTGTGTTCAGTTTGGGGCCCCTCGCTACAAGAAGGACATGGAGGTGCTTGAGCGGGTGCAGAGAAGGGCAACGAAGCTGGTGAGGGGCCTGGAGAACAAGTCCTACGAGGAGCGGCTGAGGGAGCTGGGCTTGTTCAGCCTGGAGAAGAGGAGGCTCAGGGGCAACCTTATTGCTCTCTACAGATACCTTAAAGGAGGCTGTAGCGAGGTGGGGGTTGGCCTGTTCTCCCACGTGCCTGGTGACAGGACGAGGGGGAATGGGCTTAAGTTGAGCCAGGGGAGATTTAGGTTAGATGTTAGGAAGAACTTCTTTACTGAAAGGGTTGTGAGGCATTGGAACAGGCTGCCCAGGGAAGTGGTGGAGTCACCATCCCTGGAAGTCTTCAAAAGACGTTTAGATGTAGAGCTTAGGGATATGGTTTAGTGGGGACTGCTAGCGTTAGGTCAGAGGTTGGACTCGATGATCTTGAGGTCTCTTCCAACCTAGAAATTCTGTGATTCTGTGATACTGTGATTCTGTGATCCGTAAAAACAAGCATTGAGGGCTGCCTAGACAGATGACACTTAAAGGTTAAGGAGGTTGGATGCTGTTTAGAGGACAAACTGTCATTCCATTATTTTCAAACTCAAGCCAATATTTTGCAATGCAAATGCAACAGTTTTCTGTATATTTGGTTTATTCTGTTTTATGTTTTGGCCATTCCACACTCTCCAGAACACTATTAAGATTAGGAACATTGCATGCAGTGGTTTAAAGAATATGAAAAGAGATAATGTCTGGTGTATGAGTGAGCTTCTACAGATTGGAACCTTGAGTCATTTTAACCTTGAATTCTTCCTAAAGATGTCAGATAGATATTTTTGGTAAACTTATATGTCTTGGTAGCTCATAATATGTTCACTACACAAGACCTAATTCCCAGGTAATTTGACTGATTAAATATCCAGAGATACGCGTGTGTATGTGTTTCAAAACATGGTATAAATTTAAAATAAAGGAGCCAGACAGATGCTATTTGGTTGATCCAAGTATATTAGTCATACAGTTATTATATACATAAATCTGTTGCTCTGGATTGATGTCCAGTACTATTTATTTTGTCAGTAAAACAAAAGGTGGTAGTAAATGTTGTATATTGCAGCTTCTGTAACAGTGGATGAGTTACCAGTACAAGATGCAGCAAACTGCAGAGTACAAACTCAGTTCAGCAGTCATATCAGGCAGATTTAAAGCCAACCTTTTGAAATAGGAGATCTTTCCATTCCCCACTATATCTAGACCTCACAAAGTGTTGCTAATATATTTCATGAAATAGACCAACATTCACAACTATCAACTCAACACAAGGATGACAGAACAGGTCTGGTGCTGCTGGAAGACAGGACCTTCTTGTCAGAGGGCTATTGCTAGGTAGGCACATACTTATCTTGCTATATCTATACTTTGAATTCTATGTAGTACATTATATTTTTTTTTTAGCACAAAATGTTGACCTTTCCTTTTGATCACAGTTGGTCAACCTAATTTTAATTATTTCCCAGACTATTTCTCTGGATCAACTTTTTTCATTAAACTAGATTCCCCTTTCGCTAATTTATTCATTCTCTGTCAAAAATAAAAGTTCTAATCCCTTAATGTAATTAAAATGTTCTTGACTGAGATCATTAAATCATGGAGAGATTCAAAATTTACTGTATCCACAATGGTAGTGATTTAGTAACAGAAAATCAACTTATGTCATAGTAGTTTGTTAGAACATTTGTTTACTCTTCAGCCAAGGCATGCTAATTACAATAAGAGGTCTTCACAAGCAATCCAGTTAGCAAATATGATTGGTTAATAGATAAGGAATGATTCATGATTAAAAGCATACAAAACCTACATCTGCAGAAAAAGGTCATTAGACCTGGGGCCATGTCACAAAGTGTCAAAAATTAGGTCGTCAGATGTACTTGGGATGCTGTGTGGATGGGGAATCAGACATATTTCTATTGTATGTGCAAGCAGAAGCTCACATGTACATTTGCCTCACTAGAATCGTAGTGGCAGTGGCGTTTGTTGCCACAAACATCAGTCATCTCTCATCCATGTAAATGTAGGATTTCCTTTTCTTAAAAAAATGAGGCCCTCACAAAATCAGCAATCTTAGGAAGGGAATGCAAAAAAAAAAAAAAAAAAAAAAAAAAAAAGATCAACCTGCCGCCCTGAAACAATTTGAGCTTTTAAGGTATTATTTATTACTACGTAAGAAGGACTACAAAGCTAAAAAAAGCATATCCATTTGTTGTATATGGACATGACCTAAAATCAGGAATGACTCTTCTCCAGTGTAGGCATTAAGAACATGGTTTTAGGAGTAATGCTTTCCATAAGAACACAAGTTCTCCCTGTCAATGAGTCTTTATCAGAGAATTTTACATGCTAAGCTTGTACACAAGTTGGGGAAAGCTTAAACAAATAGGGTATCAAGGTAGATGGTAGCTCATTTTTAACTGATTTGTGCAGATATGGGAAATCTATTTGTTAATTAATAAACAGAGAAAGTCCATTAAGTATTGTGTTCTATTTTTGTTAACTGGGAAATCATTGCTTTTCTTGACACAAGGTTATTTTAACTTTGGGGATTTTGAACTAAGAAAGGATTTTGTTAACTTTTTCCTCAGTCATTGGGGATATTTGATTTTATGTTTTAATTAAAAAAAAAAAAAGCATTGCTTTAAGCAGGGCTTCTGTACGCAAACAGCTCTTGAGTAAATACATTACACTGTAGTAGGAAAATGAATCCTATTATAAAATGTCTCTTGTTTTCTCACCTTGTTTTGCATTTTTCTCAGATGCTTTTTGAACCTGTCATTTAAGTTTCAGAACTTCATTCCCCTCATCCTGCTCACTTAATCTGCATCTCATATAGCTGATTTCCTTTCCTCTTTCCAATGAGACCCTATCATACTTAAGTCTGGTACTCTCTTTTTTCCCGGGTCAGCCTAAATGGATGTCTAGTCATATTTCCTCCCAACCTCTTCCCTCTTCTCAGTATGCTTTCAGCCATCCCTCAGCAATAACCCCTACGATCTCCTTGCAATTGGCACAGTCCCTAGCTGGCAGCTCTCCCTGGGCACTGACCCCCTGCAGGCACCTTGGTCAGGGGATGCTACACCTGGGAAATCTCAAGGGCCTGGGTATAAACCTGAGTCAGAATTCACTAGCCTCCAACCTCAGTTTACATTGTTAATGTGAATGGAAGCATTTTATTGTAATTAGCTGGAAGTGGTACAGATTATAGTTGTTTTATAGAAGCAAAACTATGAAATCTATAAATGTAAAACTGTTACGGCAGCCATAATACATTCTGAGCACTAAATTAAATTATTTCATAATATATAGGCCATTTATTAAAGATAAAACATTGAATAGCTTTTTTTTTTTTTTTTAATGAGGAGCTCCAGATTGAATATCTTGGCAGCTGAACTTTTCTCTTTAGTCACGTAGGTGCAGAATGTGACAGGGTGGATCACAGCTGTGTCCCAGCCTGGTGTCACCAGGAGTGAAAGGCTGGGTGACTCCCGCCTCTACATCATCTGGAAGATGAGGAGGGTGATGTGGGGCACAGTACCAGCGTCCTGACTGACCCCACAGAGAAACCATGTTCCCATACCCAGGGGCAGCCCAGCTGAGCTCAGGTCAGCTTCAGCAGCTTACACTTTCCTTGCTAGAGGAGCAAGGAGGCTGCCTTACTGCTTTAAGCCCTCCCTTGTCAGAGCAGAAACTACAGTTGTCACAGCAGTGTAAAGCACCACAGGTTACCCTTACCTGCTACCCTCCATTTCTGCTAACAGAACCAGACAAAAGAGTATTGTAGCTGGTGGTCTGATGCTACACTACTGGAAGTCACCAGTAACTGGGGCTTACCATGGCTCCAAAAAACAAGCTTCTGTTCTTTAGCCTCTCAACACAGAATTCTCTAAGGAATGGTCCTGGGGGGCATCAGCATATTGAACATGTTATCAGCATAAACCTTTGTCACACGTGGTGGTCTAAGTGGGGACCCTGAGCAGGGCCAGGATCCCGTAATCCTTTCCTGGGTTGGTAATTTAGTCTTGGAACAGTCTGGATAGCTCCCTCAGGGCTTCTCTGAATATGGATTAGCAGGAGGAAGTTTCTAGCAAGACTAAGCTCCTGGTGGTGAAGGAACTGATTCATTTCACTTATATTAGCTGGCTATTGGTAAAGAAAGAAAGGTAAATGCACAAAGCCATGCACTGCTGAGCAGGGGAATGCTAAAGTCACTGATTACCAGTGTAAAGAAAGGAGTAGCATCCTTACTAGAGTTACTCAGTGATTTTCATCTGAAATTATTTTCTGAAGAAAATTTCAGGGTTCATCTCAAAAATTCTTTTTTTTTTTTTTTAATATCACTGTTCTCAACACACTTGCCACTGTCTCTGCCTCTGTGGCCCTCTGCTGCCACTTACCAGAGGGCCACAGTGCTTAGGAGTGGAAAAGTTTGGTTTGCTTTTCCTTAAAATCCTTTTCCCAACCAAGGAACAAAATCTATTTTTTTTCTTTGTTGTGGATTACTTTTTTTTTTTTTTTAACACCACTTTTTGTGGGACTCTCCTTTGCCAGTCACTTCCTGATGGAAGAAGTGACCTGTAGTTAGCCATCGATTTGTCCAGGCAGAAGCCTGTAATCGCAAATTCTATGCAGAAAAGTGCGGGGTACATGAAGGGCATGAAACAATCTGCTAAGCAAGACACTAAACTAAGATCCACTAAATCTCAGTTCCACCTCGAAATCACACATCTTTGGGAATCAATAATATATCCCATATTCATTTCCCATCTCTGCCTGTTCCATCTCATTCTTCTAAAACTAAGTTCATATGTGCAAGAAATATCTGTAACTGTGTATGTGCAGCACTAACAGAATGGGACCCTGAAATCCAGTGCAGACCCGAGATCCTGCTACAACACAAATTAATACGGATAACGAAGACCTCTATGCCACAGCAGTGTGCAATATTGTCACCACATCATATTCAAAAATATTTTTGTTTAGGATTCCCCAGTTCACAAAAAAAAAAAAAAAAAAAAAAAAAACACCAAAACTGTCAGATAAGCTTCCAGCTGTTCCTATTAGGGCAAATTCATGGTTGTTTTGCAAATGTTCATTAGGATTTTAAGCTGCAAGGCCACTTCATGGAACATCTCTGTAGATTCACCTTTCGAAAATGTACAAATGGTTCATGTAAATGGTGTTGCACTTTATGGATATAGACATTCCTAGTAGCAGAAACTCTCAAATGGTACTCTCAAGAACATGGTTGCTGGAGAGTATTCACTATTTCCCAATTATTGCACTTAGCCAAAGGGTATGATCTCGTTTGAGAATGCTGAAAAACTTGCCAGAAATAACAGATCATTGGGTATGGAACAACTCTAAACAAGCCCTTTTGGTGGCAATTAATGCAGAAGTAACCATAGGTTATCCAACAATAAAAAGAAAATATGCCATTTTTATTACCTGAGCTTCACTGCTGCAGACACAGAAACACACCTGTTAACAAGGATGAGAATGAGTATGTGGGGATATTGCCTGTGCAGAATAGTCTGTGGTGAGAATATTCTACCATTCCTCTATCCCAGTTACAACACAACTATTGTGTTATGGGTGGCAGTGCAGACCATGACAGTTTATTACTATGAGCATTAAAAGCAACTTGATCAATGGGGTACAATAGATCTCACTACATCAGAAACTCCATTTACAGCATCAAGGGTTGCAGATGGTCATTTTATTTTCCAGAAAGTTTTCTCTTACATTTCAAGTGCTGCACTTGATGGTTTATTAAAGGGTTTGCCAGAATTAGTTTTATCTAAACAGTGGCAATAAACTTTACTACTGGCTCTTTACCCTGCAAGATTTCAATTTTCCCTGGTCCTTGCTCTTCGACCAGCCTATTTTCCAGTACGATTTTCCCTTTGTCTGGCCTGCAACACATTTGTGACTACACAAATAAACAGCATCAGTTCAGCAGATGGATCTTCAGGTCCAAACTCCAGAGTAAATTCCATAATCAACTAGGCTGAATGATGCTTTTAGTAGGCCAAGGCTGATACTCACTATAATTCACATTCCCTGGGTACACTGCTCTGCAATAAAGCTTGAATGTGAGGCATGTCAGCCAAGAGCTAACATACCTGTTTGAACTAGTCCTGTGCCAATGGAAACATGTCACAAACTGAAAACATTTAGCCTACTGTATAATCGTAAATGGATTCTTTTTAACAAAATGAAGAATAATCACTTACGCATAAGCACACAAATATGTTAAATGTTAATATGTAATAAAGTGTTAAATCACTCCTAGCTGGCATGTTCAGAATAATGTCACTGTAAATAAACACATTGAAGAGCTATTAGGGTCCAAGACATTTTTGCCCATCAGTAGTATTAGTTTAACAGGACAAACTTTCATTATATTCTGACATTTGGTACACACAGTACGTTGTTTATGCACTAAATGTCAGAATATAAAGATAGTTTAGCCCTTTTATTTATGTATTTAAGAGTTATTAATTTAAGAGTGACCTTATTTAATCAAAACTGCTGTTTAATAAAAATCACATTCACAGATTTCAAAATAGAGCTCTTGGGTCTGAAGAGCCATTAGTTGTTGTTTAACATGCACATTTGTGCTTAGCCTTCCTTTGAATCTTTTTTTTCCTATCTAAGCTTGTAACTCCAGCATGCACAATGGTTTAATCGTATATTGTTCTCTGAGTACTAACCCTTTACAAATCATATGACATAAAAAGAAAAATAAGTAACATTGTAAAGACAGTAATGAGAATTGTTGAGCTAAAGTGCCTCTTAAAGAAATCCTAATAAATTCCAGAATTTCTAGTCTTCTGGCAAGCTTTCCATTTAGAATAAAATCAATGATCAATGGTTGCAAACAGTCAGCATCAGGCTTGCATGCCTCCAGAGCAGAAAAAACTCATAGACGAAAGATGACATTTAAAGGAAAAAAGCTGACATTGACTCCATCACTGTCATTGCTTCTGCCATAAAGCAGCTTCAAATATTAAAACATTTTTCATCTGTGCTGCATTATTGGCACCAGAAATTGTTTTCTCTCTGTCTGATACTCACTTGAACTGCAGCAGAGCTCCCCAGAGACTCCAGATTGTTACCAAGGCCTCATAACATATTGGCAGTTGATGTGGTGGTGTTCATGTACACTTGCCACTCACAAAGGAGCCTCCCCCTCCCCTCACACTCACAGCGAAAAGAAAATGCTCCAACAGGAATTTCAGACCTGTTCAATGAGTTCACTGACTCAGATGTAGGAGCTGCCATGCATCATTTTGTGTGGCCTCCTTGAACTCAGTACAGGTTTTTCTGTGGGGCTGGGAAAGGTGCTTATACTGTCTGCAGTGAGGTTCTGTGGAAGTGTATTAACAAACTGACCATTTGCATCAATTTTTTTCCAAAATCTGTCCTTCTTCTTTTACATAAATTCCTCATCTCAATTTGCCTTGCATTGTGTGCTTGGGCTGTTCCCAGGTAAGTGTTTCTCAATTCAATGGCAAAAGCAGAGCTTCTGTTGATCAGCACACTTGCAATCTGTCACTGTGAGGGGAGGCAGATTTAGATGCAGCACGGAAAGCCTTCATTTACTATAGGATAATCTTGGCATAAATTTTTATGCAAACACACCAGTAGTGTATAGGTCAGTGAGAACTGGTAGGCAAATAAAACATAACTAATGCATCAGCTCATCAACAGAAATTAAGCGCCTAAATCCCTATCAGTGTTCAAAACACTGACAAAATGAATGAATACACTGCACTTTGCATCATCGAACCGAAAAATACATAGTATGTTATCAAGCACTGGTTCTCACTCAGTCTATGAAAGACGGCGCAATTAAATACAGCTACAGATCATCAAAAATGATTCATGCATCCTTCTACCAGGAAGAAGGCTGAGACTTTCATGACCAGGGGCTTCTGTCACAAGCACTTGTCCAAGATCTAATGTTCAGAAGGACGTGGGGCAGCAGGACAGGTGGGTCAGCTCTCCCCTCCAGTCCCTGTGGTGCGTTATGACCATCACAGAGGCTGGAGCCTGAGTCACCTTTGACTTATTATCAAGTGCAATAAGGAAACAAAGACAGGCAGTAAATTATCTTCTGTTATTTTCTGCCATCACTGCCCTCCTTGCCAGTGGATTCATCCACTTGGACTTTACAGGTGTAAAACAGAACAAATGCTGCAATTTGCAACTGTGTCTAGCAATTCTTCTAAGACCAAGGTCTCTACCCTATAGCACATAAGTAGCATTGTCCACCAGATCCTGCGAGACTATTTGCAGTTATGGGAAAGCAAAAAATTAAGACTCGGGCTGACAGGAAGCAAAGTAAGATTTGCTCACTGTTCACAATTTCATCGCCTTCATCCACCTTTTGACCAACAGAGCCAAGGGACCACTGCTCAACTGCTGCTCAAAGCATTTCCAGCAGCTGGGGCATGACAGCACACCAGCTGACAGTGGTCTCTGTGCCTGCAGCACACCTCAGCTCTTGCAAGCCCTAAACCACTTCTGTCGGTGTCCCACATGCTGGGAAGTAGCCTGCAATTCTGCTCCTAGTGCTGTACTGCCTGGCACCAACTGCCATCAGCAATGCTTCCCCCCCCCCTCCGCCCCCCGCAACTCGTCCCAGGGGCAAACCAGCTCACACAAAATTAGGTAAAAATACAGAAACAGACCAGAAAATGAATCAGCCTGTCTGACCCCTTCCTGCCTGCCCTCAGGAGAAAGCCCAAGCATCTGTACTGTAGCCCTGTTACCTTATCATGCAGACCATTTTGTAAACAAAAGCAAGCCACAAAGAGCAGATGTTGCTGCTGACCCTGCCTGGGATGTCAGGGAACCTCCTGGATGTGGATAGCAGAATTTGCACAACACCAATGCCCAAACTTGCAACAGGATGCACTGTTCTAGCAAGTTGAGCATCTAATTAGGGCAAGGGGCTCTCATCTCAGATGTGATTGTGACTGGCTGCCTCCACAGCAGCAGTCTTTGTCTTTCCATCATCTATCTCCAATACAGACAGTCCTTGCTTTTCACTAGGGCTACTGGAGAACTGGTTAGCTACATGTAAGCTGCTGACAGAGAGGAAAATGCCAGAGAGGGATGGGCAACTCCTTACTGAACTCCTACCACAACAGAAGCGAAACAGATGGAAAAGGTGTATTAAGGCACAGGTTGGTGCAAGAGACAGGATTGAAAGTGAGAGGAGGATATTTTGTGTTGCCAAACAGTTTGGTTTGTCTCAGTGGAAGGTATTCAGCATCCCTCCAATTTGGGATTCTGTATAATTTTTTTTAGTGCCACTAGGACACTGGAGACCAACAGCATTAAAAAAATTATAGGGTTTCAGCCTATGAGAAGGAAGTAATCATTTGCCACAGACCTTTTACTGGATATTATCTCATGAGTCATGACCCATATCAAGAGAGCAGCTGTTTGAGTCTGACTTGAAAAGCCAGTGGTTGATAACATTCCCCATATATTCCTGCAGGTAACAAGTGATATTTAGCTGAGAAGGTCTGTATATCTTGGCTTGCTGGCCCTTTTAACTCAAGGAACTGCCTGAGAGTGAATGACAGACTAGAGAGATTGTGCTGAAAACAAAGAGAAAGAAAAATCAAATAAAAAGTATCTGTGTGGGTTGTTTTATTGTGGAAGTGAATGACAGCATTAGGATTTAGACCTCCTAGTTTAACACATCCTGCCTTCCCTAGTTTAATAACTAAACACACAACTAAAAGACAGCATGTAAAAACATGTAGCGATTTAGTAGATCAGGGTTGCTGTATTTGGATTCTCAGGGCATTTAGGGGAAAAAGGAAAGAAAAAAGTTAAAAAAAAAAATAAAATAAAGACCACACAGGGAGACAGCGCAAAGAGCCTCTCCACAACCATCTGCCACAGCATCACATGGCTCTGTAAACTGACAGACACTCCTTTAGCAGGGCCCAGGCACGTCAGATGAATCAATCAATCAAAAAAATTCTTATGAAACTTAATCACGGAGGGTCGTGTTAGGGAGTGGGGAACAGATTAAATTACCACGGTATTAGATACGGGAAATGATTTCTGTCAAAACCATCTTTACTGCAATTATAATATGTTAATTATGTATTTCATTAAGTAAGTGGATTAGAGTCTGCACAGATGAAATCACGCTGAAGGCTTTGAATCATTTGCTGAGCAGTGTGGGAGGACTGGTGTGAATGGAACTCAGTTAATTTTGAAAACTTTCACATGCTAAACATGTCCCCCCACCCCCTGAACTGCAGGAAATAAATGCCTCCCAGATCGCTGTGTAAAACATCCAAAGACCACATTAATTTCAGTGATGTAATCAGATCATGCCTGATGCGATCCAGGAGCTTGTCAGAGCAGCCATAAACGCGTTTGTGTATACCGATGCTAGGCTGTCTGTGAACCTCCCGGCCATAGAAGGAAGCCGCCTCGGGCAGGACACCAGCCTTTCTCTGCCCGTGCGGCAGAAGGGCCCCCCCGTCCCGCAGCCCCGCGTTAGGTGCTGCACAGCCATGTGTGCAGCTGCCAGCCAGCGCTGCCGGCGCTCAGCCTGCCAACGCAAAGCACGGCCCTGCAATATCCCCCACCTCTTGCGCTCCTGCTTCTTGCTCACCGGGGACCGAGAGGTCCCGACGCCGCAGGACTCAGCCGGTCAGAGATGTACGAGCCATTGACCTGCCGCGTGTTTGTGTGCACCTGAAGGGACACGCGCTGCGGGTGCACAAGTCAGCGCAGCTCCTGGTGGCAGCACAACTGAGCTGCTTTACACTGGGGGAGGATCCGGCCCCCCACTGTAATCCTCATATTCGTGAGGACAGATTATTGATGCATATAGGTATGGTGGGAAGCCACACGCACAAGGTAGGCGCGGAGCTGGAAGGGCTATTTTCTTGGGTTGAATTCTACATGAGTGTGAAAGAGTGTATTTGTGTTTCAGCAGTGAGATGTTCCCCGTGCATTTAACACTGTGCTTTTGACAGAGAAAAGAACAAGAAACAAGGGAAGATCGTGGTAACTGTTGTTCTCCTCACTCCCCAATAAATTAAATGTCTCATTTTAGAGGTTTATCTCGGAAAGGCAAATTAATGAATAAATAAAAATAAATGTGTCAGGCTCTAATTAACAATAAGAACTGGGCACCTTGTCATGGGATTTTAGACATAGCAGTAGGTAACCTTCCATTCAGGGGAGACTGCCCCACATATTAAAAGTAAAAGGACATTCAGTGTCACAAAGGAATAAATCTTCCAGCTCTCCTGCATATGCCTCTCTTTTGAATAGCTTCCAGGGTAGGAGAGACATTTAAAATATAAGTGAAAAAATAAGAGCAAAATAATTAATTTTTAAAAAGGAGAACATATACAATACACATAAATTTGCCTCATCCTAATTATTTAGCTATCAGTAATAATCACAAGGGATTTAAAAGGAGGAAAGAATCTGAGACAGCATAACACTCTGCATGGAGTGAACATTGGTGTAAATGACTGGAAAAGGTTGGCTGATTTGATGAAAACCCAATCAGACTCTCTAGGGAGATATTACTTTCCTCATTATTCCACTGATTGGCCTTATTTCATCTGAAGAATGCAGCACATTCTTTACAGTGCTGGCAAGCCTCTTTAACAATATCCAAGGAAAAAAACCCTATCACCTCTTTAATCGAAACAACAAGGAAATTAACCAGAGTCACTTTCCTCAGGGAACTGCTACAAAATCCCCAAAAATCTTCTGATGGATTGGCACAGTGAAGCTAAGAGGCAAAAGGGGTGGGATTTTCTCATATTTGGCAGACAGCAAAAGCCTTTCATAAATTTGCTAAAATTTATGAAAAAAACATAAAACAGCAGGCTTAAACCATAACTCCACCCTCCGCACTGGAAAAAAAAAAATAACACTCAACTTGTTTGCTTTTAGCAACCTAATCTTAACCAACAGTGACAATTTATTGAGGGAGTTTGCTCTTGTGATACAAAATTTGTTATGCCCACATCACTGTGCAGGGCTTTAGAATAAAGCAGCAATTTCAAGTCAAGTACAAAACACACTTGTGAAATTCAATCTGAGAACTGTGTTATCAATGGCCTCGAGCTTGCAATAACTGTTAATTAAGTGTATTTTTCATTATTCTTTAGCAAAGAAGCAAGATTTAATGATATAAGTTAACAATAGATGATAATTTTGAGTAGTGACAATAGTTTAATTATTCACACACATGTAAAAGTTAACTTCATAACTTATTTCTTTGTAAGAACAAGTTCATTTAAAATATTTTGAACAGTGCATACAATTATCACATACAGTATTCTGCCACACTGTTTTTGTGGGTACAAGTCAGTTTGCTACAGAAGTCTCTCCTCTGGCAGTAATGTAGAGGAGGAATTCTCCAGGCGCTTTTTTTTTTTTCTGTTGGGGCGAAACACAGAATTTACTAGCAATATATAGCTGTGGGCTCACTGGGTTAAAAACTGAGGTCAGAGTCCTCAAACAATGGACCTCAAGATTGCCTAAGCTATTTCCAAAACTTTCACAAAGGCGTCTGTTGAATTACAGGAAATACCTTGGGAAGAAAATAAAAATACAGCCTATGATGAGCCAGAAAATGATGCTGAAAACCTACTCGAACACCAGCTTCTGAATGCATTTGAATGCCATGAAACCATCAATATCTTGAAATAAATCTAGATTAAATGTAGTCAAGAGCCTTCTGTAAGAAAGATTTGTTTCTAGTGTTTTTAATAAAACAGTCAAAAAGGATACCAGTCTAACTTACAGATTTTGAGTACCAAAGGAAATTATAATTTCAGTCCATTTAAATATAAAATGATTAAAAGTAACCACCTATGAAGTAAGCAACAAAAATATAGTAACTTGAGCCAGGCACAGATCCTTCTGCTTCAGCACTGTATTTTGTACATTTTACTCTCATTGCAGTGGACAAGCCTTGGCGCACAACTAGTCAGCAATTTTAGACTAGATTTCCTGATTAGGAATGTGGAGATGTTCCTCGGTTATTACTCAAAACTCTCAAAAATGTCTGTCACACAGAGAATTAGAACTCAGTAATAGTATGCCATATCTATTTTCAGCTGACTATTTGATTTGCTGTTTTCTCCAATGCTGTGCCTCAAAATCTGTGGGGATAATATGATGGCAGCCTGATACATTGGCCCAATCAGGCTGTTCTTTTTCTCTGTTAAGATGACATTTTAAACAACACATTCACAAACAATTAAAGATTTCATACTCTTAAATGTTCTGCACAACATCTGGACCAGTCCCTCTATTGTATACACCAAGCATGAAGAGCAATCAGGGTCTCTATTTTCAAAGAAATGCTCCTCCTTTCAAATAAAAAATAAGAATAAAAAGTCAAGGCAGATGCACACTCTGATACCCATAAATTGGCAGCACACTGAGGTATACCAGGAAGGTTAAGATTATGAAAACTATTCCCATCTGCAAGAACTTTCCAGTTTGCAGAAATTTTGTTTCAAAGCAGGGCCAACTGAAAGTGAGGGCAAGCCCATGTTACTTACTTGAGTTGGGCGTGTGCAATTGGCACTTGTGTTTTGGATTCCCACATCCCTGAGGGTGCTCTTAGGAAGCCCCCTTAAGTTTTGAGTGGTTTTGCAGAGTAATGATGGAAATGCTAGACTGTCCCTGAACTGGCTCTAACGTAATTAATTATGCCTTTTTCTCCTGCTGGATTCATATTGCTCTGAAAGCCAGTATATTTGTTCTTCCTGCAAACACAAGACCCTTATTTTTGTGAAGCTTATCAGAGTCACACTATTTGGTATTGAATCTCCTTGGAACGAACAAATATTCTGGATATAACAGAGCCAGAAAATGTGACTGTCTCAGGATAGGCTTGTCCATCCATGCAATGGAAGCAAGGAGAGACACACTGACCTTTGGATCTGCGTTTCGGGAAGTGTCTTTGTTAGAAGGTGGTGCCCATGTTCTAGAGCCAAACATCTGTTTCTTTATACTACAAACACTGATTTCTTAGCAATATCAAGCTCGGTGTCTTGTGAATGTCTTTAAAATTCTGGGGATAAGACAAAATTCACTGTTTTGAAAGTTATGCTTATTGTGAGCTGCTGAACCTGGAATTATAGTTCAAAAGATGAGCTAAATAAACTGAAACATTGACATGTTATCAAGCAGCAACTTCTTTCCATTCTGGTCCATAGAAAAGAGAAAAATTAAGGAAAAATCTCAGGAAAAGTAAGAACAGAGAACATCAGGAAAGAGAGATTCAGTACCACTGAGTAACCCTTGGGAAGGTGGCGCCAGGAGCTCAGTGGTTTTGTGTACAGGCTGTGGGCTCTGTGCCCTGCATGCCTCTTGCATGACTGTGGTTCACCTTAAGATACAGCAATGTCTGTTCTTAGGTTCTAAGAGTTGACTACTTACAAACATAGTTTCTCCAGCAGGCTTTGAAGGTCTTGCTCTTATAGTGGTGTTTGCCCTTACAGCAGTAACTCTACTGCTGGTGGTTTAGAGGCTCAACCACTTCCTTGGAGATACCTCCACACAGCATTTTGCAAGCCCCAGGGCAGGTCCCATGCAGTCCTCTTTGCCTACAGGCAGCAAGAAGGGGGTAGGCACAGCACTGATCCCGAACAAGATATCTTAGATTGAACTCAGCACTGCTAACATTCACTCCATTCTTAGTCAGCTCACAATTCAGGCAGACCTTCTTCACATCTGCCTGGAGAAAGCCTACACACACCTCCCCAAAGACATGCGATTAACTGTTGATGTGTTTATCAAAAGAAAGATGCTCTTATTTTAGGGAGAAACAGATGTGAAAACACATTCCAGGATACTACAA
This sequence comes from Netta rufina, assembly GCF_964035555.1. Taxonomy (NCBI): domain Eukaryota; kingdom Metazoa; phylum Chordata; class Aves; order Anseriformes; family Anatidae; genus Netta; species Netta rufina. The sequence continues at coordinate 20,663,350 of NC_140136.1, forward strand.
ACCAGCAGTCTTTCAAGACCACACCTCAAGCTACAACACTGTGAAGAATTCAGCTGGGCAAAATTACCCCTTGCCTTTGACGAATCCCAAGTGCTACCATCACTTTACTGTACTTTTCATAAAGACAGCTGATTTTGTAATGATGGAAGATTATAACATCCGATTACATTGCACATGACAGAACTTACATCCTACCCACAAAACATTTCAATGAAATATGGCAATCTTGATTCTTGACCAAAAATGTAAAATTTGAAGATAGGAGATCATGGCCCATTTCAATGGCACAGGAGGCAGACAAAGACAGCAACAAGCTTAGTAAATACAGCAGCTGAATTGGCTGTAAAAAAAAAAAAAAAAAAAAGGTTTTTCAATTCAACTCCATCCCAGTTTCTGAATTTTAAATTAAAATAAACCAAAATATGTCAGATTAGAATAACCTTTGAAATTCCCCCTACATAATTTATTTAAAATTTTCATCTAAAATTCATTAAAATAACTAGCTTGAGCAGAAATTCAACCTGCAGCATATAAGGACAGACAGCTGAGTAAAGTCATTTTTCCTGTTTCATTTAGGTATGGAGTTTGGCTCCAATATTGTATATATAATCTCACTAAAGGTTTAATAAATAAATAAATAAATAAATAAATAAATAAATAAATAAATAAATAAATAAAGCTTGCTCTCCTTTTGGAAAGAAATACAAAAAAGCAACCTGCTCTAAAGCCTCATGCATCATTTACTTCCTTTTTGTAGGATACTAACTGACTCACCTTCTAATCCTCTTCAGTTCTCCTTTATTCCAATAAACATATATTGACTCTCGTGTGTCCTGACTTGGGTTGCTTAACTCAAAATGGGTGGTACTTGAAGAAAGCCCACAGATCTGTTTTGGGTGAGGTAAAGTGCTTTGGGACCTGCTCTTTGTTACGCAAAAATATTCCTGCAATGTGTGCTGTCCTGTTCCCAGAAACAGAAACAAAGCTGAATTAACCCATACTGGTCCAGAGCGTGATTCATGGAGGTTTGGTGAACTTTCTCCTTGTTAACCATCACCACCAAGAAAATCAAAATGAGATTTTCTGTTCTTCCCCATGTGGTCTTAGAAAATAAACAAAGAGATGGAGCCAATGGCTTTAATAATATTTGGCCAGAAAAGCAGCCAGTGTTAGTTTTAGTGTACTGATAACATGGCTGGACAGGATAAAAAGCTATGGAAATAAAAGCCTCCAGTCAACTTCAGAGTTGTGACTTCAAACTAAACCCAACTCTCGGTCAAATCACTTAAGGTTGTCTAGTTTCCTTTGTAGCCTGGGAAAAAAATCACAGTTTTTGACCAATTGCCATGGAAAACCATAAATCAGACTGCGGTCATTGAAAGTTAGACTCAGGTTCACCATATGGTTTGTAAACCTGGAGAATCACTGATGCATTTTGAGGTTCTCATGAAATCTGAAATGTTAGCTGGTTTTACATGGTTTCAGATTCCCTTGCAAACATTTCAAACTCCACTTTCTCTTAAAGCATAAATTCTTTCATTCATATTAGAACATGTTAGGAGATTACAAAGAAAAGTTAAGATTTAAAAGAGCAACAAAGTGGAAACACAGTTTTCACGACTGAGTATACAACCAGCTTAATGACCCGGACAAATGCACTTAATTGAGCATTTGGGTGCACAACTGCCCAGTTTGTGAATAAAGCCTTTACAGTTGCCTCTACAAACCGGATGTCAGATGTGCATAGATTGTACCTACCCTATCATAAAACTGACCTTACTGAAATGTGGCCTTCAGCTTAATCACTGATTTATTTATTTCAAGACGTGTATAAAATGCCAGATATATTCAGTACATCATCTCGATGTAAAACTCAACAGCCAACCTGGGAGGTTAGGTTTTAGTTTTGCAAGATTGCCAGTGTAACTTGGCCCGGGTATTTGGAAGCTGAGTGGGTTTTTTTTTGTTGTTTATTTGTTTTTTTAATTTATTATTTTATAGCCAAGTATGGGAACTGTTTAATAAATAAATAAATAAATTCTTTTTCCATTTTGGTGAGAAATAGTTAATGTTCCATAGTCTTTGATTTATTTATTAAAAGTATTTTACCAGGAAACACAACAGAGACGGGCCTTCTCATTTACAGTGACACCCCAGAGAGCAGTAAATTTACATACACAAAGGACTAGCATCAACCCCTGAACCTCTAATGTTTATTTTGATAGCCCACCCTGCTGGTAAGGTCTTTTGTTAAGAAGCCAGGTACAACAAGGCAAAGATCCAAACAAACAACACTGGTAGCTTTGTTGACCAGGTCATATGATGTCCTGCCCTTGAACAGTACCCCTTGTCTCTTACCCTTTGCCCCTAGAAAATGAATTTAGTTAGAATCCCTGTGGCAAATTTAGCATTTCCTTTCAGTGTCTGCCAATCTATCAAAATTCAGCTACCGCTGTGAACCCATCAACTCAGTGCAAAAAAGAACAAGGCTTACCGCGGACCCCCTCAAAGTAGCAATCATTTATCCCTTCCTGAACTTTAGCTGACCTTTGTAAGCATACTAGAAGTTGAAGCATGTAGCACCTTGTTGTGCAGGATCCAGGCTGAGAGTTTTTCTCTTCCCCTGCTCAGCCCTCCAGCTCTCGTTTCTTTTAGTTAAAAAAAAAAAAAAAAAAAAAATGTGTTGCATTTAGGAGTAACCACTTGAAGGGAAATAAAGTCTTCAACAAGAGAATGCAATCTCTTCAGCACCATGCATAAGAATACAAACAAATATAAATATTCTGCATTTACCGAGCCAGTTAGCATCACTTTGTAGAGGAAATAAACAAAACAAGTAGATTCCATTCACGAAGATTTATAGGAGGGAGGAGAGGAGATATTGTTCACAGAACACAATGATGCATTTATATACAAATAATTGCAAAGTGAAATGAATCATATAGAGCATTCAGCTCCAAAACTGAGAATACCATATAACTACAATATATCGTCTAAATATTGGAGTGGCTTTGTTTTATTTTTTAAAGCAGAATGAAAATCTAGATTGCAGTAAGGGTTATACACGGTGTAACTCCCTCTGTAAATTTAAACTGACCTAAGGGACATAATTACATACATCTCATCATGAGACAATATACTTTTTATTTGTTTGAATTTTATTTGTATTGGTGAAACTGACCTGAAACTGACACAAGTTTATTAGAAAAAGGACTCTCAAAAACAGAGTGGGCTGGTCTTCTTACTTAAGATGGATGTGCCAACTTCTAGTATGATTAGAGAAATGGATAACTCACTAACATCTGTGCAAACTACAATAAAAAGGGATTTAGTGTTACCCCAAGGAAGGTAAAAGAGGCTGTCTGTCCATTAAACGCTTTATTACAGTGCCAGCAGCTTTTTTCTAACTCAGTTATTCCTGCACAGAGCTCAGCACTGTGACTGCTTGTCATCCTTACCAGACAGTGCTTGGGGCTTCGTAGTTTTTTTGTGCAAGGTAGATGACAATCAAATGACTCATTGAGCAGGGAAAGCGCCTGACCCCTAGTGAAGGATTAACTACGGAAAGTGAGTGTGATCATGTCACACCATTACTTAGAATTTTCACAGTCAATTTCTGAAAATATGAGATAACTCCTTAAAGAGACAGTTCTTTCAGGAAGTGCTATAAGCCAGCAGAAATTCCCTTCCAGTACAAAGGCAGACAGGGCCATCACGGAGACACCCGCTTAGCTGCTCAGTGTAAACCAACTACATCCTTCTCATGATAGCAGATGAGGTTAAGAATGAGCAAGACAGAATTCAGAAGGTTTACTAACCACCCAGGTGGTCTAGACAGAGAGCAAAGTGATAGGAGAGAAGACTTAAACCCTATCTAACAGCACAGCCTCCATTTGGGATAACACAAGGCCTTTAAAAATGTTCTTTAAAAAGAATTGTGTGAATATAGGTGGCTATTTCATTTGATCCCTCTTTTGTTAAGAGAAGAATAAAATTCTCAGTCTACCATATGAATGCAACTGTCCAGCAAACCTATTGGAAACAACAAATGTTTTACCATGGTTGCAAACGCACGCAGACTGTGTCTTGCATGGGGATGCCTGCTTCTGCATGGCACAGCTGGACAACTGTAAGGACATCGCAAGAAAAGCCACAAAAATACTGTTGGGTTCACCACCAGTGCTAAGCCCCAGCTTATCTCTGTGAACCTGTTATCACTTTCTCACATTAAAACCCCTTTGTGGTATAAGAAGAGAGGCTTGACCCATTAATCAGCAAATGAAGGGTCCATTTGCTCCGTTTTTACATAACACATTTTTTCATACATGGTTCTAAATGTGAGATTCATCAAGTTTCCACAAAAAAAAAAAAAAAAAGTAATTCAGCCTAACCTCAAAGCTTGGGCGTGCCAAAATGAGTTAACATCTGCTACTGCCTGAATCTAATGGAAATGATTCATTATAAAATTTACAGATCTGCTTAATGATTTTTGTACTTCTTTTTCAGAATCACCGTGTTCATTATCTCACCTTAGGTAAGCTAAACTCAGCAAAGCAGTGGTTTTCCAAACCTGCTGGGGTTTCCTACAGCATTTCCTAATAAAAGGAGGATAATTTTTCTTTGACATTGTTTTTGTGACTTTTTTTTTTTTTTTTTTTTTTGGTGAATGTACTCCCTCAGAGAAATGCTCCATTATCATTGAGTAGAGACCCATTAGGGGCACCTTGGAAATCTGGACCCTTTTGCTAGAATCAGGGCTTAAATAGCAGTTTAATTTATGGCAGTTTTCTGGCTGATGGCATTTTTGCTCCCAGGTAAGGTCATCTCAATATATATCCCTTTAGAGAAAGCCAACACAAGAATCTCTTTTTTTTTTTTTTTATTTGCAAGTAGCCAACTATTCAGCTGCTAAAATGTAAGGCACATACAGAATGTAAGCACGTTTGATTCTACCCTGTTTTTAAAAAGGAAGATCCTTTATGTGTATAGAAGGAGAAAAATGGGAAAAAAAAAAATAAAAAAATGGATAAGCATGTGAATAATTAGATCAGAGATAGATGCCACCTTTTCTCAGTGTTGAAACTGTGAGGGGGAAAAAAGTGCTACCATATAATTGACATAATTGATCTATTTTTTTCCCTTTTTTGCTGCAGTAATTTTTTATGCATGCCATTGTTGCTGTTATTATCCAAGATGTGATCTTGTGTGGTTGATAATACTGACTAGATATGAATACTGGTAAGTACCAGCCAATCACAAATCTATAGTGTCTATTTCTGCATCACCAGGTGCTATCTCATGGGAAATATCCTCTTTTTTGGCAGGCACACAGTGCTCTGCATTATCTGTCATTTTCATTAAATTCAAGCTACATCTGAGCCAAAAAGACTTATTTCTAGCATATGTGCTCAAAATGGCCAAGATGAGATTGTCCAAATTCACCCTTTCAGGATCGTATTAGAAAACAACTGGAGCTAAAGCTAAAAATTAGAGCTAGCAAAGTATCTGAATTACATATGGGAAACTGCAAACACCATAAGCTCAAAAGATTTCCAGCTTATCACACTCATCACCTCCAAAAGCTCCAAGGAGCCTAAGTCAGCAATTTCTATGTTTTTCAACACTTCTTTTGTACAGACTAAATATGATGATGTCAACGAAGAACAAGGACATCACAAGAAGACAAAATCCTTCTGTTTTTCAGTGGCTCGGAAAACTACAGCAAGAAGCCACTGATTACATGCAAATGCCATATTTAATAGGTCAATGTTATTTTATTCTGAGTCAGCACTAATACATTAGTTGGGGCTGTTGTTTATTAATAATTCTGTAGCTAAACTATATGAAATGGGACCATGAGCCTTTTTTCAATTACAATAAAATAGTAATACTGTATCCTCCATCTAATGAGGACAGGCTTAATTGGGATGGTTGCTTTATTAAGATACCTCCCAGGAAACTAATTTGGTATAATGTTAGTGAATAGCTGTGACTGCTGTTTAATTGGGATGGTACTAACAAAAACTCTGCTTAATGGGGATACATTTGGTCAGTACCAAGGGGTTAAGTGATACTTAACTTGGTGTTAAATGGGTGTGAAATTCTGAGTTTTGTTCTTTTAATGAAGACATAGCTAACTAGGGGTCAGACAAGGAAAACAAAGAGGAAAATGTAATTCTATAGCTATTAGTTTTGTCCTCTTATTTCACTGCAAGAACTTTAAAATGGTGAGTGACTTCTTAGTAGCATTCATTCCATTCCTTTGATATAAACTTTTTTATCCATTTTCTGTGTAAAATATATTAGGATCTAACTTTTAACCTGATGTGTGTTCACTGAAAGAAGATTTCACATGACTGGTTTCATATGATTTTATCTTGCATTCAAGAAACATTTCTAGATGGTCACTTAGCCAGGGGCTATAATAAAGCCTTTACTCCATTCAAATCTTTTAATTTCATGAGCTGAAGCACGAGCTTTCTGTTACTCCTATACAAAAGGATGGAACTAGCAGGTATGCTCAAAATGAAAATCAAAAGCCATGTCAGTTCTCCTGCAAGCCATCCATATGCTTGAGAAAATGTATTTGTAGTAAAGTTCAAACTCCTGTAGGAAGCAAATACCAGACACAGACCTTCCTACTGCATGTAAGCGTTTTACTCAAGGAACTAAGGAAGCAGATACAGTAACCTGATCTTTGAGATCAGCACATCTATAACACACTCCCAATAGCAATACACCCACCTGTAGCTGTGGTATGTGTTAGCTAATAAATGTTTTATGTTAAGAAGTTTTAGCCTATGGAATGTAAACCCTTAATTATGAGCTCTACACCACATCTAAAACATTTATCAACCAATATTGAATAGCAAACATCTGTAAAAATCAATCTCTTTTTGTAGCTCATTTGCAAACCGAGGAAGAACTGCATTGTGCATAATAAGCACAAAAATAATCAGGAGATCTGCATAACTGGAGTAAAAAGATAAAAGGATATCCCATTATAGTACTACTGCATATCCTTGCCTAGAACTAGAAGTCAAGCTTTATTGGTGACAGGAAATGTACTTGTTGGCATTTAATAAAAATATTTACAAGAAATCAAGCTAAAGTCTGTGTTTTAAAATCAAACTTCATGTACAAGTACAGAATGGATCTCTGTTGATTGTTAAAATTTAATGTGGCTTTGAGTATTGTTTACTCCTACTGAGTATTAAATTACGCTGTCTTGATGACTTGTTGTACGTTAATTTTACCTTAGATTGCTGGGGGGGTCAGGGATCACATGATGCTTTCTTAGGGCCAAAAACCATAGAAATCAATGACAAAATACTTTTAAGTTCAAAACAAGGCCCTTGTTATAATTTATCTGCTAATTCAGAAAAAATATAGAAACTACCTTATATTTTGATTTCATTTATCAGTGTGTTAATGGAAACAAGAGGATAGAATCTCAAAACATTTGAGTGAAAGAACATACAAATAAACTTTCAAACTGTCTTTCAGCAAGCGAGTCTAAAGTTATTGAATATGTAAATTGCCTTATTAAAAGAAGAATGATGTCTTTTTCAGCAATCAGTTTAATTACTTTAAAATCTTTCAATGGAGAAATCAAGTAGTTCTGTGCAAAGTCTGTTAGAAAAGGGACTCAGGTGTGACATATGAAAACTAGAAAAGCATTCACAAGTTGAGAAACTATTGAAATGCATAGGGTTTATTAGCTGTTACAATGCAGCAATAAATTGACATCTTCACCAATGTATGCTGATAGTTCTATGGAGACATCACTGCTCTATGTTGTGGTTGGTCTTTGTCATGTCACTGTCCTTCCATTCTCACAATGGGTGCACTAAAAAAAAATGTGGCTTTTGAAAGGGGCTTGAGATTAGAAACATATCTAATTCATCCTAACAAGGACAATATAGGAAGTTTTTTCATCATTTCTATTATGACTTTCTTAAATTCAAAGTAATATATATTTTGCATATCACTACAGTCAATTTAACCTGATTTTGACCAGGAAAAACATCATACAATATTATATAACTCGGGATAAAGAACTAAGGCTTTTCTTTAACTTAAGGAGTACAGTTTGGCCTTATATGCATCTGTGTGCACTTGGTCCTTCTTCCTTTAAAAGTTTTATAGAGATTTCTGAATTTGAAGGTCCCAGTGTGACCTTCTATCTGGCATCAGTGCTAAGATACAACAGTGAAGGACATGAAATCCTTTAGCAGGCCAGGTCAGGTGATGCTCAGGCTAATGATGATTCCTAGTGATGAGCTAACTTAATGTTTGTACCATACAACAACCAAAAGAATTAATGGTCAAATGACTATCAGGACTAATGTTCAGCTAGCATCACTGATTGTAGTCCAAATGTGGCTTTGAGGGCACGAGGAGGATAATGGACCATACTTTGAGAAATCAATCTGTATTTTTCCTGTGGGGACAAATGAGCTTTTTGCTGCATCAAATTTGGAATGCTAATGGTGGCTCAGAAAGGCCCTGGAAGAGGTAGAATGCTGCCTTGATTTTGAATGAGGGAGAATATAATTTGTAATTGGCCTGGGTCTTTCAAATTTGCTTATGGTCATTGTCTGCTAAATACTTTTTTCCTAGCTTTGTTAGCCAGGATCCTCAGTGCCCTATGATCTGTGGCTGATTAAGGTAGTTAAGGGAAAATGTTCAGATGGGAAATTTGAGTCTGAACAATTGCTGCCAAAATTAACAAAATACTAAGATCTTATGCAATAAGATCTTTGCAAACTTCCCACATTAAACTGGGGACATTAGATATACCAAAACTGGTATATTGGACTTTGAAGAGCTTTATATCTAATAACAAAGTCTTTGGGGATATCATGTCTCCCTCATATTTTTAAGTGAAACACTCAAAATGGAGCCATATTTGAAGTCAAAATAAGCAAAGAAAATTAACAGTCAATTTATTTAAAGCTTGTATTACAGGTCAGCTAAAAATATAAAGTTTGAATGTGACTGGCTTTTGCACAGTACCTAGAGAAACAATAAAGCCTCCTTTTTTCCCCCTTTGGTTTTAGTTGTGTATGCAAACCCTGCAAAACCTTCCAACAGCTAATGTTAAAACAAAAGCACCCTGTAGACCCATGTACTTGTCTGTACTTTGAAACAAATTCTCAGTTCTGTTAGGGTTAAGGGTTGGTGGTCTCATTTGAGTCCACAGTGGACAGTCATCTGCATGACATAGCTGGTATGCCTTTTGGCACAGTTCAGTGTGATTGGCAGTATTTGCTCAGGAGAGGCTCAAGGCTGGATGATGAAGTAACTTCCATTATAGAATACAGACAAGGTCAGCTTCATGCAGAGAGTAGCAACAAGAAGTCCTGGTCCCCAAAGCCTTTGTCCTACTGGATGTATGCTTTTGTATTTTGCTGATACACTTAAATGAAAGAATACTTTTCAGCTGTTAAGTGCTATGCGCACAAAGGTTATCAAAACTGTGGAAAAAAAACTACATCCCATGTACAAGTTAAAAAATAACTGTGCTTACCTATACATCTGAAATAATCTAAGGTTGTCCTAGATGTTTTTGCAATACTTTAGATGGAGTGATTGATTTTAGAGATGCCATTTAGACTGTGTCCCTTAGGAAAGCTGTCCATAGAGCAGCAACTAAGAATAACAGTTATGTTTTAAGAATTATGCCCACATTTGAGAGCCCTGATTGTAAAGCATCTCAAGTCCACAAGCTTGCCAACAGAAATGGGATTGCTTAGAGCTGGAATGGAACGTTTGACATGGCTGTCTGAGCAGAATTTTTCTGATGAAAATTAGAGCTACAGTAAAGCAAATCCAACAATAAAGCAATCATTCAAAACCAGTGAACTTACAAAATTCAGCATGAAGTTAGAGTTAATAGGAATATTAACAGGGGCAATTCAAGCTCTGTGAGGGACATATTATCATACTGTGGCCTGTATTTCACATGGACACGTAATAGACTGAAATTGTATTTATGCATGGGGACAGGTAACAGCTCTCGATCCTTTTTTTAACCTTAGAACTCTGGTATCTTCAATTCCCCAGACCTATTCTGGCCTAAAACCTTTACTAGGACAAAGGCAGCTGGCAGCCTGTAGAAATGCTTTTGGAGAGAAAAGCCAGTTTTTGCAACATGCCCCTGACATAGTTTTCTTCAGGTTCTTCTGTAACAGAACATAAAGAGTTTTCCTCACTTATTTAGAAAAACAGGGGATAATATACACGCAGATATGGATTCTGCTTCACAGACAAATAAATCTGGGGCCTGTTCCTCCCCATCCAATGCCTTTTACAATCTAGCCCCATTGAATCAAACTTTTTGACTTACTACCTACAGTCTAATTTCTTCTTGGCTAAGGTCAATTCCCAGGGTCACTAGGAAACAATGACAATATTCCACATTGTGTATTTAGTAGTTCACCTAATCCCTCTCCTTTCTCCTCCCCCCAGTATGTGAAGCCATCTCTCATCTGCATGCTGCTATACAGTAGAGCTTGCAGGGGTGAAAGCAAAATTCACAGTAGATAATGTATCAAATTTCTTTTAAATCACAGACAAAAACAACCAAAATAACTACCAAACAAGTACATTTTTAAAAAAGAATGCACCTTGCTGAAGCCTCATGATGCTACTGACTTATCTGCTGACAGATCATTCCCATTATATATGTCTATTTACTTTGCTAATCAATTAAAACACTGAAGTTAACATATGCCATATTAAGTGGTGCATATGCTATGAAACAGTTTGTTAAAAAAAAATGAAGAAATACTTTTTGTGAACTTCTGTTCCCATCTGATGTTTTAAAACAGTCTTGAAAAATTATTTTCTAGCCCCAACAAAAAAAGCAATTCTCACAACTCCCGCTGATGCAGCTGAAGGTAATGGAGGTAACCTTAGGGGGGATCACAAGCAAATGAAAATACCCCCTCTTTGGCATGGGAATAGTCTTCAAATCTTGCAGAGAAGTCTTCAAAATGTTTGAGGTTGAGTGAAAGACAAATCAGCTCAGAAATGAAATACCTTGTCTTTAGGAAATGAAATTTGGCTGCAAAAATCTCCTGATGACAGACTCACTTCTGTGATTCCCAGCAAGACCACACATACAAGGAGAGGACTGTTGATGGGCTATAGTGCCTACCATGTTAGCACATGATGCCCTATAACATTGGAACAGGTCGCTTGCTTAGGAGGTCACATAGAGGAAAACAAATTAAAAATGGACTTTTTTGTTGTTGTCCTGATTGAAGAAAAGGGGGAAAAAGCCACTGGCTGTTAGGTTCAGACGGCCAAGCCTTCCCAGAGGGGACTGACAAGCAAACTGAGTGCAAATGCATGCTAACGCTTTGCCCATCAGTCCTGATCATCCAGAAAAGAGGTGAACATGTATGAAACCTGAAATGTTTCATTTGAATGAAACATTTCAAATGAACCTGTATGAAATCCTTGAAGCTCCTTCCTGCCTGATCTAAAATATCTGTATGCTAATCCCACCATTTCTTGGTCTGGATTCTTCACCATTACCTGTTTAGTAATGAGCTCCATGTTGGTCTCAAACTAGACCAGGGGGTACTAAAAACTGAAATATGTAAATGGCATTTTAAGCCTAAACATTGTAGTGTGGTTAAACAGCACTCCTGAAGTGCCCCAGGCATCGCACATCATTGTGATGAGGACATGTCACACTCTAATACTGACATGTCAAGCTTGGGAGGTTTAGACAGGTATAGTTAAATCACATCGCAGCATTGAACTTCAACTTCTAAAATTTTTATCTTGTTTGTACAGCTAGTCAAGATGGATGGCTTTACAAAAGTTGACTTGCCACACACATACACACACACACAAAGAAGGGAAAGGAGGCTTACTTGATCGTATGAAAACAAATAGGAGGGAGCATGGAGAGTACCTATATCGCTTTCCACTTTCTGTGTAGACTTGTTCACAACCAACAAAATGTATATCTGGATTAAAAAAAAAAAAAAAAAAAAAAAAAAAAAAGACAGCAGGAGAAGAATTAGCTGCTGTGAGGATTCAGCTGTTCACCCTTGCCAGTGCAGCCATTTCAATTTGGAATTTTAGGCTGTCACAGACCACTAGGCTCACAGGCTCTTCCTTTCATTGATGGAGACAGTTCCCATGGCAGGATAAATCCAACTTCAAACCTCCTATGCAGTGCATAGCCATGCTGACCAGATGAAATATGAAGTTTTAGTGCACGGCAAGCACCAGCAGTCAATTAAGGAGAGCTGCTAAGCTAAATTTGTCGTGCCACCCCTTGGCAGCAGAAAGTTCTCCTCCTCACAAATTTCCCATATCAAAAAGCAGCCCAAAAAGCCTTTCAAAGACCCTTGAATGCCAGGCAGGAGTAATCACTAAGAAGAGCTGCAGGGGATTCATGCTGTGCTATTAGTTTCAGCAGTAAACCAAGACATCCAATGATAAAATCAGTTATTCTCCTGTGAGATGTAATGGGGAGTGTGAATGATGCTCTTCTTCCTTGTCTTCCCTGGCTCCTTAGGGAGAAGCAAGGAAAAATCTATTTCCATCTTTAGTCCTCAGAATACCACTAGAAAGAAGACCAAACCAAGACATTGAAAGAAGTGTGGGGGTGGTAGCTAAGGATGCATCTGGATTATGGTAGCAAGAACCACACATCAGCACTGTTATGATGAGTGTTTTACATCCTGCTACGTAGCATATTATTCTGTGCTGATGAATTTTCCTCAAACCAACAGTGGTCCAGCACAGTTAAAAACAGAATTGGATGCTGTGGCCAAGACTGATGTCAGATATTCCTGTATCTCTGTTTCCCATCTCCAGTGGACTCCTTCTATTACAAAATCAGCTGGAAATATTTCCTGGCAGCAAAAGGGGTTGTAGTTATTGGGAAACAAGACATAGTCTACTGTGTTAGAGGGAAGTGCTAAAAGCACTGGACTTCTTTTTCAAGAACTTTTAACCTAAACAACACTGACAACTGCTTCAAAAATCCTGAAGAGCCTCCAAATGAATTGAAGCAATGCAGCTTGTAGGACAATCTTTTTTTGAAACAGCCATAGTTGCTTTCAATCTGCAAAATGTATGTATTGATAATTCTTTAAATCAAGCCTTCATAATACCCAGGTGTTTCTTAAACTGAGAGAATGCCTGACCAGAGTAGCAACAAAAACAGGCAATGCTGTTTTCAAAATCAACAGAATTTTCACCACCGGTGTAAGAGAGCATAACACGGACTGAGTGTTGGAGGCTGTGCCACAAGAGGGTGGGAGCATCCTGACCACATAGATAAGCTGATTCCTCTGATAGGAAACCTCACTAGCCAAGACCTAAACCAAAATTTACACCAGTGGAAACTAACCCTTTGCTTGGCTGAGGTCCCTTCGGAGAAGATATTTCTATTTTTGCTGTTCAATGGTTCCTCTGAACACGCATTCTTTAACCCCTAAATTTTTGTTCTCTGTCCTTATTCACTTTCCCAGTACCAACAGGAATTCACCAAAGGTGCTGATGGCCAAGACTATCCTCCATGCAGTTGGCCACCAGTCATTTAATTGACTGTTAATGAAAAATTCCTTGTCCAAATAATGCATCTTTAGGAAAGGAAAGTTGAGGGAGAAAAAACAACAACAAGCACCACCATCAAAACCACACACATACTGGATTTAGAATAAGTTTTTTTGTTTGTTTGTTTGTTGGTTGGTTTTCAAGGTAAGAAAAATGTCACTTTAGAAGTCATAGCCATAATTATAAAGTAAGTATTTTAGAATGGGATGGCTGAAGCTGAGCCTTCTTTCTGTACAATTAATTTATTTCCTACATCTCTTTTCAGTGAAGGTTCCAAAAACAAGAGATGGTTAAACTTCCCATAAAATGTAGTTACTCAAATGAAAATTTTGTGTTAATGAAAAAATCTGACTTTGTACGCTTTATATATGGAATCATATTCAGTCAGCCCTGGATAAAGACACAACTTCCCCATTTTTCAGGGTTAAAGTCTTGGAAACCAAGAGTCCTAGAGTTAAAGTCATGGACCTTTCAATTGAACTGGTTTGCATGAATTTAAATCCTTTTCTGCTGTCAAGCCAAAATTTAATATTAATTAAAAATAATTATATTATTTTATTTTATATGAATATATAATTTCAGGAACATGAGACCTTCAGGGTGGCAAGTCTTGGGGCTTCAGCAACTGCAGTCTCTCTGAGGTTTACAGCTTCTACTATAGGGTCAGCTCACTGAAACTCAACAGCATGCTCATAAACCACAATGGAGAGCAACAACATACTTGGCCTTATAATATGGATATTTTTCTTCTAAAGTTTCAGTCAAAACACATTTTAGTCCCAGCACCCAATTTCCTTAAAGAATTTTAAAAAGGGGATTTTGTGGTTCAAGCCTCAATCTCTGGTTGTTTGATGGCAATCAGAGGTCAACTCATTTTAAACTGCTTGATCATGTCATTTTACTTGACCATTTTTGCCTTAATTGCAGATCACATTGGCTATAGCACAGTATTCTATAAATACTTGAACAATCTGTTCAATAGAGTGATAAAGCTAAGCAATTTAAAAAATAAGTTGAGCTATGTCACCTTCTTGTCAACTAAGCTACTAATTTAACTATATGTAGAACTTATATAATGAACCGCTATGCTGAGCACTGAGTAGAATTTCCAGTTATTTGCTTTCAGTGCTCATTAAGGTGAGAGATGACAGGACTGGCCACGTGTTCCTCTACAGCTGGATAGCACCGAGATTATAACTAACCTGGCTATAACAGAATTAAAAACACTTATCAGCATTTAAGGAATGGAGGGAATACTTTAGCAATAGGTTAGTCCTGCTTGCATAAATCCTCATGTTTTGCTGCTACTAATGTGAATATCAGTGCAAATTATTATAACCATTTACATATATGTCTGCTAAAAATTGTCTGTCCCTCCCTTTTCCCAGCTCTTTTTTAAATCTCCTTGCTGACCTCTCCTCATCCTCATGTTTTAGATTTTGGGGACCACTTCCTACCCCTACATCACTTCCACATGGCAAAGACCATTTTAGAAGGACCTCAACTGTCTCTAACTGTCCTTTCCTGTCTGCCAGTCTCACTCAGGAGCTGCCAGACATGAGGATTCTTTTCAAAGGCTGAATTCCTTTTGGCGGTGCAAATGGACCACGGGGAAACACATTTTCTCTCCTAATCCAAGGGCCCTATCAACCAGCTTGGGAGCCACAACTCAAGGGTAGTAGTGCTCCCAGGCTTTGCGGTAGTCAGCTGGTAGCTGAAACAACACTTTGCTAGCAGTGCAGCCCTCTGCTTCAAAAATACTTTTCCTGTCTTAGGATGCCTTCTTGGAAACATCTTTTGTTACAAGTAATTTCTGGGGAAAAAAAAAATAACAAAGCAAACAAACAAACAAAAAAAAGTCTGTTGGCTGTGGTCCCCCACTTGGGAAAATGCTGATTTAGACATCAAAGAATATCACATCATTATACATACAGAGAAACATTTTATGTTAACTGCAATTCCAATATAATTCACTGGGCAGTTCACGGAAAGCCATAGTTTCAAAGATACCAAGTTGTTCCAGAACATTGTCTCTAGTGCATTTGTGTGTCTTGGAGTCTTGACTATTAAATGTATGAAGATGTAACGTGCATCCACATCTTTTCCTCTTCTGGCATAAGTAGAAGGCCTCCCTTCGGTGTATAATCTCTGCAATCTCATAAGTTACAAATACCATCTGAAATTTTTCTCTCAGGTGAGGACTACCACACTCTTCCTTTACCTTCCTGATTGCCTGGAGATCATAGTAAAATTAATATTCTGCAATAAGTATCCATCTTTTAATTCTTGAACCCCAATTACAAAGCAATTTATGTATGAACCAAACAGCCTTGGACACTGCATATGCTTTGTTTCCATAGGAAACTAGGACCCCCAAACAAACAAACAAACAAAAAAACCCCACAATTGTACCCTTCTGAAGAGCTGTCCTCGCTGAGTTCTGTTTGCTCAAGGAAATGACATGGCTTAAGTTTGGATGTATACCTCTTCTTTAAGTCATGTTATTGCTGACAGAATATTTTTAAGTGTTAAAAGGTATTTCTCACATGGCTGTTGAGTAAATATGCAAGTCCTGAGTGTAATACACAATAAATGTTTGTTCATTGTCTTTTGTATTATAAAAACAAGGAGTTCCGTTTGAGGAGCGGGAGTTGCAAAAGCTCCCTGCTGAAGTAAGGAGCTGCATAATGCTTGGCTAGACACTATGAAAATTCTTTTGCTTAATGTAACAAAAAAGAGAACCCTCTCCCCTTCTCTCCCTCTGCATCTCAGTTACCTCTTTTGTTCAAAGACACTGCTGCAAAGCTCATGTAACCATCTCCTGATAAGTTGCTAAACTAGTGTATCACCATCCTGCCTTCCTGTCTCATGCTGGGCCAACATGACCAAATAAAAAAAGAAGTTGAACCACAACGCCGAGGAAGACTACGGCCTTCATCTTCACGACCACCAGAGGGACAGGGACGACCCCCTAGCAACACTGCGCGCAGTCGCAGAATATACCAGGATGTGCTGCGTAATCCCGGAATTACCAAGATATAAAAAGGGACCCTGGTGGGAGTGACGTGCGCACCGTTGGCGGAGCCGAGACTCTCCGGCCGCCCAGTGCTGTTTTCCTTGCTGTTGCTTACTCAATAAATTCCTTTCTATTATTAATGCAATGCTCTCTGAAAATTAATTAAGGGGGCAACTTATAACACTGAGGAACCTTTTCCTCACTGAGGAAGCAGACCTTTCCAAACCATTTGACCTGCCACATATTTACATGTATCTGAATGCTAATACCATGAAAAGAGGAATACAACAATAGGGGCAACAAGAACCAAAATCACATACTACAGCAAGCTCAAAAACATCAAGTTGCCCAACCCAATACAATATAAAAGTATAAAAATAAAAAATTAAAAATTAAAAAAAAAGAAAAAAGAAAGATTAAATAACTTTCTCAGCCCTTGTTGTCACAGATTTTGCTCTTAGAGTACTCTCATTACTGTGCATGCTCACAGCACATTGAAAGCAGGGTTTACACTGCAGGAATCACACCAGTTCAGATCCTCCAAAATATGCATATTTATAATTCCTATTGAAATCTTACCACCTCCTAGGCCAGCACAAGTTATGGACAGGGATACCTTTAAAAGTCTAATCCGTTCTGCCTTCTGAAGGAAGGGTCAAAATAGTTATTGTACAAGAACGAACATTTAAGGGATCAAGTTACCATCTTACCACACTTTTAAAACGTTGAAAAACAACCAACCAACCAACCAAAAAAAAAACACCAAAAAAACATGCTAATACAAATAAACAAATAACTTTGCAGACTTATGCCAAGACATAGGTATGGATTTTTTTTTATTATTATTATTATTTTTTTTATCAGTGGTGGCTAGGAGCTCCCCTTCAGTTCCCACTCTTTATTTTAAAACTCTTTTACCCATATCTTTGAGAATTTTTTATGAATCTGTTGTTTCTATCCAGCTTTCAAAGTATGACAAGAATAAATTGCTGAAACTAAGGAAGTTCTCCCACTTTTTCTTTAATGCAGTTTTGCATTAACTCCTTCCCTCCCACAAACAACTTCCTTTCTGCTCTCAGATTGTCTGAAGGGTTTTCACAGAATTCCCATGTACTGATTGAAAATGAATGTTTTAAAAGGCCAAGCTGCCCTGCAGCCAACACAGCAGTAGTAGACACATCCTGCAGCATAGCAAAGCCTGTATTTAATAGGACTTTCTGACACATCCTCCACCTCTGTGCACAGCAGAAAAGTTTCCTCCAGCGTTAGGAGGCACACACAGCCAAGAGAGCACGAGCTTGCATACACAATCTGGTCTAGGTTCCCTGGCTTAGTGCATAGCTGCAGCAGCCCACCCCTTCCAACACAAGAACCTTTTCCTGCTGCCAGTAACTTAAAAGGCCACATCATTCAAATAGTTTAAATCTGTCCTGAGGAATCAGGGTTAAATCACATGCCTGAAGGGAGACGTTAAGACTGAACAAAATAGAATTTGTTTCGTTTCCTTTGTCTGTAAATATATATTATATATATATATATATGTAAATTCACAGGAAATTATATTAAGATTTTTGAGACATTATGATTTATGTTACAAAAGTTGAGCACTTGCAAGATAGAGAATGCTAAAATTAGGCAGTCCATATGACTTCAAATCTGCCTTCTACTTAAGTGTAACATACGCAGACTTCAGTTACGACTTTTCTCCACACAAGCCCTGCATCATGCAGTATATCGGTGGGACATAGCGACTCAGGAAAAGCAGCAGCTCTTCCCACATGGGTTGTTGGCCTCTGATGTATTTGCTGCAAGGAATGCAATTGCTTTGACATCTATTACCAGAGTACATTGCCTTCAAAATACTAACAACATCACTCCAAAGGGAGATGGACAATACTATTTTTTCCATTATACAGGCAGCAGATAAACATGCCAGTGTCTGTAAGTAAGTCTTGGTCACAAGTTAAGGCCTCATATCCTGGCCACACGCTACAGCTTCCAGACCTGAATATGTAATTACTGCTCATTTGACTTTATCCACCACGGTAAGAGCTCAGGAGGTCTGCTATTCTGGCCCCACATCCCATGTGAGCAGACAGATTTTTGACTGAATTCTCTTGCCTATTATGTTGTTTTTCTGCTTGCTGTAACATGTTGCTGTTAACTTTCAACTGCTAGAGCTAGTAAGGCAAGGAATTTGCAGATAATTAATTACCTTGTACAGTGCCTTGGTTTATGTCCAGAAACTAGATCATTCTGTGCTCTAGAAGGGCTAAATGGGAAATCCCATAGAAAAATCCCATGGGAAAGTGGGGGGAAATCCCATAGAAAAAAAGAAGTACATGATCACGTAGCAAAAGAAAATGTGAAATCACATATGTACGATCCAACACCAACAGAGTTCAGCTTGAATGAGTAGCTTAAAATTCCAGAATTTTCTAAAAGTCAAGTGTCTGCATGTTCAACTTTAGTATTCTTACAAAAGCCTGATGTGTGCTCAAAGTCCTAAGGGTTCTTTAGTTAAAGCAGCTTCAATAGATAAGTCCTTTACAGGAAAACAGTGCAAAATAACATAATCTTATTGTTTACTACATTCTTCTGACTTCCCTTATCTCACCTTTTTCAAAATGGCAATCCACCCCCCAGAAGATATTCTTTCTCTACCTTGGATTCCTTTCACATGACTCAAATTTCTATTATAGCTTCAGCTCTGAATTTGCAAAGAAGGAAAGAAGAGGATGTGAAAGTTGCAATATGAGAAGCAATTTATGTGCAATGAATATTAGCTTTTCTACACTGTCACAGCAAGTGTGATAAGAAGCAGGCACCCATGTGCTGTATGCACAGAATGAAACCTTTCCTTAGCAAACAGAAACTGAAATGTTTGCCCAAAGGATCAAAGATTCACACTGCAAAAGACTAATATTAGAGGGCAAGATAACCAATTAGTGTTTCCAGGCCATGTGTAGAATTGATTATTATATTAACTCAGGCAAAAATTTCATCCTTTGCCCTCTATAAACTACTACAGTGACACAGACCCTGTGAATGTAGGAGAGATGAGTCACTTCTAACAAGATTTATGTATGAAAGCATAGGTAAATTCATATTCAACTCACTATCTAAGAATCTGTCATTAATATAGGAACCATTTCCATCCCAATGCCTCCCCCCTCCCCCACCCTCATCCCCCCATGCCTAAATGCAGCTAAAAGAAAGGTAAATTGTGAATGCTTAACAGCGGTTTCTGACCACTTAGTCTGTCCTGTTTAAGCCAGGGAAACCCTTTGAAAAATAAAGTACCAATCAAAGTTAGTTTGTCTTTTGCAACTTGATCATACACATAGGAAACTGGAATGTAAGGTACCATAATTTCTTAAAATATCACTACACATTGTTTCTATTCCATCCTGGACTTGTAGGCTCATCTTAATGCTTGCTAAATACAACAAATGAGCAGTTTTATAATAAATATAGTAGCATCCAGAAGGCTACAGCACAGAACACTGTTTAGTTAATATTTAAAAGTGTGGGCTGCATAAAATTCAGGTGAAGAGCACTGATCTATTACCAAGGATATCTGTATTAAATAAATTCAGAGGGCTGCATGGACTTTGAGATTTAACACAGTATCTCCTACTTCCTGTATATTATTATTGTTGTTATAAATGATATTCATAATTTTCTACATAAGCTCATTCTTCATCAAAGTACCTCCATCCTGTTCTTTCGAATTCTCTTTTAAAAAATAAAAAATTGTAAATCCCACAGTTGGCCTAACACACGCATACTGTCCCCTTTCTATTAATACCTCTTATACTAGTGCTGAACAGTCAAGCTTTTCTAAAGCACCGAAATAATTCTGTAATGCCCTTACTGCTGTGGAAAATGCTGAGCAAAACCCTCATGCAATGGGTCTCCCTGGCGTTCTTTAACCCTGTTGGTGATGATAAAGTATCATAAATCTAGGTAAATCTTTAATTATACCTTAGGAACACTCAGATGTTATAACTATGAAGAAGTAAAAAAGAATATGTTGACAATTAGCTATAGTAAGCCTACACTTTATTTAATAAGGGGAATTGTTGCTAGGGATAAACTAGAGTTGCATAGAGTTTCTTGTTGCAATTTTTACTTTTCTTTCGCTAACTCCTGATTTTATGGGATAGCATACATGTAGAGAGCATATTACCCACTTTTTTTTCCCCCTCTCCTTTTGGCAAAAGTTTCTCTCCTTTACCTTTATCCTTTTCTGAGGAATATTTAGAATTTTTGGTATGAGAATGCCACTCTGGTTTTGAAAAAAAATTAAGATGTAATTATACTTTTGCCATGCATAGCTCTTTCTAGTAAGATTTCTTTTTCACCCTGTCTCTGAAAATTAGCAAAGGTAAACCTCTTACTATGACTCTGAGGTTCTGGTGAAATTGGCAAAAAATCAGATGATGTCTGGCTTATGGTGTAAAAGACTGAAGGTTATAGCTTTGCTTTTAAATGTCAGTGCTACATTTGCATGTATTTTCTAGTAGTGTGTGCAAGTTATTTATATCTTAAGCCAAAGCATACATTTAACCTGTGTGAATAATGCTGAAAGAATAGTAAGTTCTTTTACTTTGCTAATTAAATCATCTTGAAAAATGGTCTAGGTAGTAAGTGACAGGATTAACAAGGGCACTTTGCAGGATTCTGATGTTTTCTTGATTAGATCAGGAGTATTTTTTATAGAAGCAGTATTTGATGAAGTGGTTTTAGCAACATGAATGAATGCACAACCCTAGTTTATCTCAGTATCTTCATAAAGAAGCCATCTTAGCTGTCAAGGAAGCCCAAACAAGAGTGAAAATGACCTTAGCTCACAGCTAAGCAAAAGGTCAGCTGAAAAGAATAGTGAGAACCATTATTCTCAGTTTTGATTCTATGGGTTAGCCAGTGCTATTCCCAACTAATGTAATGCATTGTACTGAATTTTAATAGGTTGATATTACAGTAGTATGAGGTCTAAACCCCACAAACTTATTTTCACTCTTCATCTTATTTCATTTCTGAAGGAAGCTTTTTTTTTTTTTTTTTTTTTTTAAAAAAAGAAACAATGCCCTTCCTATTAATATAAATAGCTTGCTGAAAAGATTCTGTGAATGGGGACTATATTTTAAATAGATACATTTCAAGATCAAGATTTTTTTTTTTTAATGAAATAGTAAGAGATGGTCAAAATGCTTCTATTGACAACAGCCATGCAAATTCTCTTTTACTGTTTCCAAATGTGATTCCTAAACATTCCTATTTTTAACCTAGAAGTAATAATAAAACTGTCAAAATGTTTACATATACTACCTACCACCTGAGGTCTCAGAGTGCTCTGTCAATATCCAATTAATTGCATTATAAATTTTATAGAACTAGAAAGTATAAAAATTCCCATTTTACAGATGGGGAAATGGGAGTATTAAGAATTCATGCACTCAGCCACACAGGAGCTAGCAAGAAGAGGGCTAGAATGAAGATCTCCAATTGCCCAACAGCAGAGCTCATTAGACAGAAGTCGAGCAAAGAAAAATATTGCATTTGTCCCTGTGATTTCAGTCTTCTAGATTTGAAATAGTTTGGTACTAACACAATAGCAACACATTTCCATGGATTGCTCCAGGAGGAGGGCAATTTGGAGCAAGTCACAGTACCTCTCTGGCCAAAAGCAACACAAATAGACTTTTACAAAAATAAATTGCAAAATAACAAATGGTAACAAATATTTTTTCCATTGAAATATTAAAAAGGAAGGCAAATAAAAGCCAGAGAGGATTATTAAAAAGCTACCCTATCTTCATAAAAATTCAGTGTTGGTAAATGCAATAGCCTGGATTTAGTTTGCATATGTTATATTAATCCTGGTCATACTTAAAATGGAAGATAGAGAATATAAAGAGATCACTTCCAAAGCATTTTCCTGGAGAGTTTTAAAATGACAAAGAAAATCCAAGATTACTCACAGAAGGAACTGGGAAAGGATGATAAACCCCCAATTACAGCTTTTCTCTGACAGATGTCATTCAGGCATTGAACTTGATTTGGGTTTATTTTTAAGACTACATGTGTCACTTACATTTTAGCAGAAGTACATGTCTCAAATGCAGCAGGATTTATCCCATGGTCTGGTCAGGTTTCCTCCCATTCACTCTCTTGACATAGTCTGTGTATATGGGTTGCACAGAAATCTACTCCAGTTACATAGAAACTTCAGGATGAAAAAAAAAATAAAATAATTTGAAAATTTGAAATTTTATGATCTCAAAGCACCTTGAAGACATTCTTTCCGTGTAGTTCCACAAAGAGGGAGGACAGTTTCCCTGGGAGAGCATATTTTTGGCAAAACTTAAAATCAGAATTCCATGTTTTCAAAATGAGTTGCAGTAAAATAAATCCCACACCCCCCCAAAAAAAAAATCTTAAATGAAAAAAAGTGGTTCAGTTGGAAAAATGTTTACATTTGCAAAAACAAACAAACAAACAAGTAAAAAACTATCTAAATACTACTATCTATCTAAATAACTGGATAGAGTACTGGATCAGTAGCCAATATCTTATCAGCTACAGTTCTTTAGGAACTTATTTCCTTACTTCCTGTGTGTTTTCTCTTTGTTTGTATTCCCTTCCTAACTATAGTTGTGGGAATAGTTTATTGCTTATGACTCATTGCTTGAAATTACAAAACAACTTGGAAATCCACCATTTTCTCCACTTTTGACAAGTGAATTCAAGATATATTTGAGTTTTAGTGAGCTCAAGGAATATGGCATGCCAAACTTTTGACACAGAGGCTGTCTTCTGAAGCTTAACTGACCATAAGTTACTTGTAAAGTGTGGAGTTTAGTAGAATAAAAGTGTAAAGAATTTTTGTTTGCTTCTTTTTATTTTACTATATTTTCTTTCAACAATATGTTTGAGCTCACATTATCAGGTTCTTCACTCCTAGTCTTCTTTTTTTTTTTTCTCTTTCCCTTTAATATATTTACTAATACATCATTTTTCTTTCTTTTGAAGAGATTACATCCAGCTTCATATTGAATTTCAGCTCTTTTTAAGTGCTTAAAACACTCAGCACAAACATTGCTGGTGCAATCTAGGCTTTGGAAAGCTATCTCCTAAGCAGAGTAGGAATAAATGGATGTCTACAATTTAGTAAACTTGTATTAGCATCTCAATCCAGATAACAAGGCTCTGCTACAGTCCACCCCTGTACATAGTTTCTACTTCAACACAAAGAAATTTGGGGAAAGCCTTTGCAGAGTTTAGCAGGCTTGGTTTGGTTCTCCATTTCCCTATTACCTTTGGAAACTGCCCACATCTGATGGGAAAATAGAGAGTAGAAAACAGTGGTTTCTATGGTATTAAGCTCTAAAGAGAGTTTGGTATCTACTGCTTATGTTCCCAATATCATTCCAAATCCTAGATCTTGTACCAGGAAAGGATTTCCCCAGGGGAGATAGGGAGATAAGGAACTTTGGGGTAGCAGAAGTTACCCCTTTCTGTACAACAAGAGAAGACTTTTTTTCTAAGGATTGTTTGATTTTTTTATCCAATAGTGCTTCATGAAGTTCTTTTCTACATTTCAGAGTTATGGCACTACTCTGGTATTAGAGGCTACTTATTTTAGAGCTGTGATCATATTATAGACAAGTACGTATTTGTTGGGAAGTATTTTGTGGTCTATGGGAGTGAAGAGCTGCATGGAGGAGGGGTCGCTGAGTATGCCCCCTATCTTCAGCAGTGGTCTGTGTCTGTTCTCTGCCTCCCAGTTCAACAGCCTCATGGACACGCAGATCCAGAGCATTCCCACGAGCAGATCATCCGTTCCATCTCTACCTTACCTGAAATTAGTTGGGCACAGAGTTGCCATTATGCCCAATACTGAGACTGCTGGATCCTTGGAAACAGATCATGTGAGCCCTCTCACACATTTTCTTGCTCAGCTCATTACTGTGATCATCATGTAAGCGATTCCTGGTGTTTGCAGGAGCACTGATCCTCAACTAGAGGAGTAGAAAGCCTTCTCCAGGCTGCCAACACTGTAAATAGCTGATCCTCATGCTAAATATCAATCACAGTTGCAATAGGTAAGCTGCAAGTGGACTGGTAGATGTAGCAAGCACTTACTTTTTTCCCCTTTTCCTGAACACTTACACTCTTTACGCTCAACCCCTCAAGGCAGCCCACGTTTTCTATTTGCAACTGAGGCTATTATTCCTCTAATCCTGGGCCATATATTGAGAGTTGTCACCTTTCAATTGCTATCCAATCCACCAGACCAGAGGTTTTAAAGAAGGTATTTTGTGTGGATGCTAAAATCTCCCAATAGATCTAGTGATCCAAGAACACAAGTATCCCAGATTCTGGACAGCTAATTGAAAGACTTGCTTATTTTTGAGCCCGAGCCTCCCAGATTTGTTCAGTGACTATGATTCAGGTACAGGACAGATTCAAAAGAAATAACTATTAATGTGGTCTTAAGAAATAACATTGAAAGTTAAAATTGAAAGTTAAATTAAAAGCAACAATGCCAATGATAAAAAAATATGTTGATAGAAATGTTAAATAGGACAATTTTACTGTAGGCAAGTGGTTTCCAACTTCAATTGAATTCCTAATTAAAGCCATGACTGCTATTTATTGTGCAATATGCTTATTTGGTGCTGCAGCATCTGCTGCTTGAAAGCAGCATTCACCCTCCTCTCCTGGGTTAATTTAAGTTCACCCGCCTCCCCTCAGTTCAGCGCTGGCACTGGAATCTCACAGAAAGGGAATTCAGCACATTGCAGAGATTTAGTACCTATCTGAAAACCCAAACCTTCTTTAATAAACACATCCTAAATACTAAAAAGGTTGTTTAAAAGTGGCAGGGACAGCACATAGAGCATCAAGGTGTCCCCATGAGTGTCACTCACCCCGATGCGGTGCCCACAGTTGGAAGTCCTCTCTTAGAACTGGATGATTAAGAGAAGAAGCCTCCCTTTTCAGCCTCCCCCCAAATGCAGCCACCCTGGGAATAAAAGGAACGGAAGGCACTTCCTTTCTCCCCTCTCTTTACTCCTTCGGCAGCCTCAGTCATGGTGATTTATCACCAATCCAACTTCTCTCCTGAGGAATCCTTCTGGAGCGGGACCACCAGATCCACATGGGGATGTGGGCGCTGCAAGGCTGGGTGCTCTGCTGACACATGGCAGGATCCTCTTTTTTACATGTTTCTTTTGGAATTTAAATGAACAGGCAAACAATTGTGGGGTAAAGCTGGGGTCAGCATGGGAGAGCTATTTGCCCATATGGAAGGAGAAGGAAGAGGCGACACAAGGGAGAGCATGCAGCCACGCAGCAGGCTCTCTTCTGCTGCCTCAGCGCCCATAACCCGCACCGTGCAGGGAAGCAGCTGATGACACCCTGCCAAAGGTGGCAACGCTGCCACATGGAGCCAGGAGCGCCCTGTGCCCATCAAGGAGCAACACCCCAGGCTGAGGGAGCACAGGCATCCCTTCCTCCTCCTCAAGGAGCTGGCGCTCTCCTAAAAGGATAGAGAAGATAATCCTCTAAAGCCATAGGAGCAAGCATCTTTCTCTTGCCATGGCAAGAAGGGTGCACAGATTTTCCAGGCAAGCATCTACAGTAGAAGCATGTATCTGAACCAACTCGTACACGCCTTCATGTCCTAAGGTTTTAGTTACCCATAAGATAGTGCTAGTGCTGAACTGCCAACTGGTTGGAGGCTATCAGAGACCCCAGAACGGGATGAGGCCCTAGAAATTACCAGTCCTATTTTTTCCTGCCTCAAGGCATGATCTTTTTCCTGGTGATTGCATGGCAGCACACAGCCCAGTCAAGTTGGCATTTTGGCCTTTGTCACCAGCACAGGAATTCACCCGGCATACCCTGCCAGGAAAAGCAGGGACAAGGCTTACCCTGTAACAGAGACACTGTTGAATCAAGACTTTTCCTTCACAATCAATCTTTCGCATTTCTCTGAAGGTGCTAAATCTTGTAGTGGACCAGACAAACAAATCTAGGCCCTATCTAAAGCATCTAGGTCTTCATGGGACAGCCGGGAGGTCTGTTTGGCTGCTCCAGCCAGGGCTGGCAGTATTAGGGCCAGGAAATGGATCAAAAAAAATAAAACCTTTGCACAAAGAGCATACTATTGCCAAGGACTGTAGAATATGACTGAAACATTAAAGAATTTTTAGTGACTGTTTGGGGAAGGGGGAGAATGATATGTTAAAACATAAGAAGTCTCTTCCAGCATAGTTTAAATTGCTTTACAATACTGACTAAAATAACAGAACATTATAGCTTGCTTAACTAAACATTATATTTCTAAATCCATTTTCAATTGTTTTCCTTCAATTTAAGCATTTTGAGCAATTTTATTGCTATTCATACCTGCTTGATTTTTTTTTATTAGAAATTAAAATGCATACTTTTTATCTATGTTACAGAGTGCTGGTACATTTAACTCTTTCAATCCTGCAACTGAGCACAGGAGACCGATCAATGGCATAAACACAGTTCCTGTGCATTAGACTGAAACAAGAAAATAAATATCTTAGAAGAATTTTTGTTAGTAATGACAGAATTGAGAGAAAGAAGTGAATGCAGGAGGTAGAGGGCGGGGTGCAATAGAGAGAGAGGGAAATTGAGAAAGGTGAAAGAAAGTAAAGCAAATGGTATAAATGACAGCTTCAAGATTAACTTTTTTGTTTGTTTGTTTATTCAGATCCCTTCTGTACATTTTGGGGGCTTCCCTCCCTACCCTTTGTTTGGCAGGAAAAACAAAGCAAAAAGAAGGTTTAAGAAATAAGAAAGTGAACTAATTGTGAGTAAAGAAAAGTAACAGTCTTTTAGACTGTGAGGTACCAGTGAATTGCAAAACCACTTCTGTAGCAAGAGAGGCACCTAGAGTTCTCCTCACTCGGAGGCAATGGTTATCCATATTGAGAAGCAGCCAGACATGTCTGGACTTGAGCGGTACGCCCCATTTGAAAACCCCCTTCTTTTGGCTTGAGATCACGGGCATTGCCCTCTCCCATGCCACTTTTTGCTCCTTCTCCCACTGGCGAGAGAGCACACGTCCACCCTTCACGAAGCAAGATTCCCCCCAAGAACATGGGTGAAGATAGTATAAATGGCCCCACCACATTTATACCTGAAGCTTTCTAATTTTCCTAAGTCAGCAGAGGACATTCAGAGACCACTAAGTGCTGGTAACCACAACAAAACATTAATTAATGCAATTATATTCCCACTCAAATAAAACATTAATACGGTAATTTCTAGCCTATAACCAGCTGGTATCTTTTCCCCAGCTATATAGATAGTAGGATTAACAGTGCAAAGCAAGTATTATAACAAAGTCAAATTAATATCACCTTTTCCCTCTTTTACGATTCAGAATCAAACAATAAATTATAGAAGTCCTTTAGAAACCATCTCTCATAAAAGACTTCCCCCGGACCCATGCTCAAGCTGTAAATCCCTTTCCCCTGAGCTCTGGTTTCTGTGTACTTCAAGGCTCCTCAGTGACAAGATATCAGCCCAGATGACTGTGACCATCAGACAGTCCTGCATCGCTTTCCACTTGCTGTCACTGACTCTGCAACATCTCCCCAGCCTTTCCTATTAGCAATTTTGAGATAAAACAGCCCACACGTTATTCAAAGGTAGTTGCTATGGCTCGATTGTCATACAAACAAAGAACAGGAAGAGAAATGCTACTTGTTCCGAGGCAAAGCCAAGTCAATAGTTTTAAGCAGGACTGGTACTCAGTTAGCACTTCGTATCTGGGGACGGGGTGTTTTTATTTTTTAAATTTTTTTCAGGCTCCAACTGCACTTGTCAGAAAACACACATATATTTCTCCTCACTCTCTGCAATAATTTTGGCAGAGCCTTCAATGAAAAATGAATTTCATGAACATTAACATATTACACATACATAATTTGAAAGAACTATGGGGAAAACAAGCAGCAAAAATATAAGCAGTGTCAGTTAATGAAAAGCTCACATTTTCCAACTAGTGTTTGTCTAATTAAAATTGAATTAAGTGACTACAGCATTAACTATGTCAACTATTTAGCATAAAAAGTTGTTAAATATATCATATTGTATGTAGGAAGATCCTTGCAATCTTTAATTGTAAGAAATAGTCATGTACTATTTAATTGCATAACTGGGTAGGGTTTAAAATTCTGTTATACAAATTATATTTAGTAAAATATGTTAAAACAGGTTGTTTTTAAGATTGTTGAATTTATGGATCATATAATAGAATTAAAGCACATTCTTAATTGTATAATTATTTCCATTATCAAAGTCCAGCTAACAGCATAACTGGTCATGTTTTCACAGTCTAAGTTAGAAAAAGACATCAAGCTAAGTGCTTAAAATCACTTAGCAAGACGATTTTCAATTCTTATTTGAACATATTTTTTTTCCACAAAGTTTTTGACCAAAGTCAGTACAGTATCAGAACATACAGAGTCCTCCAATTACTGATGGAGTAGTACTCCCCTAATATGATATTCCCCATCATATATACATAAATATATGTAGAAAATGTCTGGCAACACTTTATAAAGATACTAATTTTATAAACATTAACATGGTATGGAAAAAAAAAAAATCAACATAGAACAAAGCCTGACAAACCTGAATATTTCCAGAGAGGATTTTTTTTTTGTGTCAGGTCAAGAGAACACATGCGTGTGGAGGGGGAGAGTTTTGTCTTGTAGGTAGGCTTATTCCCATTACACTTCTGACATGGGGAAATTTGGATCCCTCTTTTTCCTTCGGTCACAGAAGCACTGTTATATTCCTTCATCAACCACAACAATCACCTTTTGTTTGCAAAATTAGATGGGTTTCACAGCATACTCACCTTTCAGCATACTCAAGCAACTATTGACTTCTCCGATAAGTTTATGCTAGACACTGCTATACAGAGACACTATCACCAGTTTAGAACAGTGGCTGGGGTAGAGAACCACCCAGAAAAACACAACAGATAACATTCAACATTATTAAAGTTATTCATTATAAAAGCGTTCTGCTCCCAGCCTGTAACACGACCCACCTGCAGTCAGGCTCCTGGTGTTGTTCATGTGGCTGAAGGGCAGAAGACCAACACAGATGACAGTGAGGAAAGCTCTGCCTGCTTTTCATGTGCCCCGGAGGCCCACATCTCAACTGCACTTCTTTACCAGGCTGTGCACGGCCCCAGCTGCACATCTCATCATCAATCAGGAGTTTGCCTACCAACTTAGAAGGGAATTGGCCTGACTGATGCTAGAAGATGGAATAACAAGTGTACTTTACACATCTGGGACAATAAAAGCAATTTATTATGTACCTAGATTAATGATTTTCAACTTTTTTTTTTTTTTTTTTTTTAATACTACCATAGGTGGCAGCAAGAGCTGATACTCCTGGCTCTATATACATCACTTCTAAGTAACTCATTTACCACTGCTCAAAACATAGTTGACATGCAGCTTGTCAACACCATCCTGCAATGGACTACAGCTCACCCATTCCACTCTTCAAACCAGAGGATAAGAAACTCTCAGACTCATTGCAACAGCCTCTTTTAGGCTTAACACTCAGATTACTGACTGAACCATCTCAACTAGCACAAGAACCAATATCCAGGATTTAACTTCTCTGCATGCAATGCATGCAGTGAAATTAAAAAATAAAAAAAATATAAAAATAAAAAAAAAAGATAGAGAGAGAGAGAGAAAAAATTAACTGCAGAGGAGAAGCAGATATGCAGTCCTTACTTTGGTCTCAATAGTTGCGTGACTAAAAGTCAGCTTGTGGAGCTGGCAAATCTACCTGTGTTCACTCAGAACACAGAATCACCCTTGCCAGATCAGGTGGTACTGCTTAGTCAACTCCTGCTGCAGTAATTTCATGCCACCTCTTTTTGGGGTACTTTGAGGGTTGTTTTTTGTTGTTGTTTTGTTTGGCATTAAATAGCTTTTAATTGTCACTTTCCCCCATCCCAATTTTCCCTGACTGGCTTGCTAAAACCAAACCATACACATTGTGTGAGTCTATCCAGAAAAACACGTTAGTCTGCTAACAAAGAAATTTATTAACTACCAAAATCATGTGGTTTTCATACCATGTTTAATCAATCCTAAGATAAGAAATCATACCTTTGATTCCACATTTAAATTCAGTTTCCAAGTTTCATAAGGAATATGGACATGTAAAACATAATAATTAAAAAGCCAACTGATACATTTTATTGCCATCCTTTCTATACAGGGTGATCCACTGGATGCAAACCCTGTTTAAAGTGGTGTTTTGTGATCATTTTGATCTACCTTGCACTCATTCTTGCATTAATGTTTATCAGCTCTGATGAGAATTGATATAAACAAGTATAATCAGCATTATTTTAGCATCCTCATTACACAAACCCTTTTGGGTAGTTTTATGAAAGAGAAAAAAATGGTTGTATATTTAATTAGAGCTAGTCATCTTAGTAACAACCTTACTAGTTTTATAGCTACAGCTGTAGTTATAGTTCAGCAACAGTATCAACAAACTACAGAGAGTCAAGTGGTCACAAGAGGAGAGGCTAAGGGTATTAAATTTGATTATCCTGAAGAATCAAACAGTCACAGAATGGTTTGGGTTGGAAGGAACCTTTAAGAATCAACTAATCCACCCCCCTGCCATGGGCAGGGACATCTTTTAGCAGCTCAAGTTGCTCAAAGCTCCAGGGAATGGGGCCCCAGAGATTAATTGTAGTCTTATACTACCTAAGGCAGGGTTATAGCAGGGACTATGCTCAGAGATGCTTAGCAAAAGAACAAAAGGCAATAGTCGTAAATTGCAGCAGGGGAAATCCAAATGGGGATTAAAAAAAATAAATAAATTACAACAATGACTGTGACTATTTACACAGTGGGACAGTTTGCCCAGAGACACTGCAGAATCTCCATCCACATTTTTAGTTTTTGTCTGGATAAGTCAAACCAGAGTGACCTTTTCTAGTTTTCAGTATATGCCTGTGTGGAACAAGTGTTTGGGCATCCTTGCCCCACCAACTTAAATCACCTGATTCTAGTGCATGTGTAAAACAAAGCAGGAGAGCACCTGCGCATCTTCTGTCCTGCATGTGATGAATTCAGGCAGCCTCCACAGAGGCAATGTCTCTTGGAGCATTTCTTTTCTTGGACAAAATATCTGCCAGTTTTAATGTCGATATGCAGGAGAAAATGCTTGCAAAAGTAACAGAAAGGTGGAGAAACTTAATTGATGAGGGTCTGTGCCCCATGTATTTTAATAAGTAAAATCCCTCCAGAGTTTATGTCCAACTGAAAGACCTCTGCTTAACTGAGATAGAAATTAAGAATCCTTCTGTGGCTCTTGCATGCAAAAGCATGGCTGTGGCAAATGGCAGGAAAGAAAGAGGGCATTTCACATGTTTTTCCGGGGGAATGCAAGAGGCAAGATTCTCTCCATTTGCTTTAGTAATTTACCTTGCATCAATAATCAAGAAACCCCTAGATCAATCATCACAAAATCTTAACATATACAAGATATCTACTTAAACTAAAAAAGCTTCATCTGCTGACTTATGAGCCAAAATGGCATCATATATTCTTCAGTCCATACACAAAAGCTTTTAGCATAAAAGCTTTTCTTTACGAGGCAGATGACTTTGGGGGTCATTCTTATGCTAATCTCACAAAACAGTGTTTGTTTTTTGCTTCCTGGTAGAATAGCATGTCCTTAGGTCTTGTCTTGCACTTTTTTTTTTTTTTCCTCAGTTGTAATCTATGACTAGATTGCCATTCAAGCCTCTGTGCTTGAATGTCTCTGTATATCCAGATTGACTGGCTCTCAAACAGAAAGAAACACACTGCTACATTGATCAAAGCAGGTACTTATGTTAAACATCACCTGCAATAGGAGCTAGGGACATTTAAGTTGTCAAGAGAAGACAGAAGGCCAACATTAGGAGATTGTAGCCCAGAATACCTAGACACTCCCTTTTTTTTTACCTTTTTACCTTTGAGGATAATGGCATTAGAAAACCATACAGTACTTCACAGTGTTGCCAGTCATTGCTCTCTGTGAAGATCTGTTCCTTTCACTTGAGTCACTAGGAAGTCTGCAAGCCACACCTAATATGGAGAAATCCTTCCTAAAATTTGGGTAATGAAATGCCTGTAAAATGAATAGCAGCATTTAGAACTTTCTGTTTTCTCTGTTTGTTGTTGTTGTTGTTGTTGTTTTGTGTGTGTGTGTGTGTTTTTTATTTTTTTTGCTCTTTCTGAAACTGGAATATGAGAGTTACTAATAAAAGATAATCTACATTTCCTTGTCAGACAAAGTTTATTGTTTTTGTCCCAAATAAAGAAAAGACTGGATGAGAAGCCTTCACATGCAAAGCTTCAAGGAGATGAATAATTATTGATAAAAACTTTGATAATGAAAAGTTTGCAAATCTACTCACTGCTGGGGAATAAATAAATAAATAAATAAATCTGTTCTCATAGCACAGAAAAGTGCAACCACAAATAATCTTCCATGATTGTGTAACAATATATTCCTTTTCCATTAATATATACATTCACATTACTTCTTCTAGAGCAAGACAGACACCAATTATTATAGATTATCACTTCTTTATACCATGCAGGGTGGTCTCCTTTTCTGTATCACTTCCATAACGTGATGGTTGTGTGGTACATGTATACTACAGTGAATAATGTCCTAGTCAGTGATACTGAATGTATTTATGATGAGGACCCAAGAGACAGGTCTTCCTGCTGCTGTTGGTAAAGAGCACTGTGGTTCATTACTTTATTCTTACCATATTTTTACTGATGTCGATTCTGAGCTGCAAGGTGAGAAAGAGTGAATCTGAATCCCCTTGCTTTGGGCTGAGCTCCCTGCGCAATCTCTGTAGAGCATGGATTTGCAAAAACTGGATATGCTACTTGTAAATTGTGTGAAGCATTCTCTCTAGGAAAAGTCTGGAGTAGCATTTACCCATTTTCATAAAGTACTTTCAGCTCGTTGGATGAATACCAGTCTGTTCACTGTGGTGTTAATATACTATTCTATTTTTAATTGTACACAAGGTGTCTTTGAATATGATTGTACTCCTTAGATAATAATGCTATACAACTAGCAACTCCTACACATCCTCATCATCTAATCCACATCTATTTCTTTTTTACTTAAGTATTTTCCTGTTGCATTTTCAGAATATACCTCTAGAAGAAGAAGGTGTGATGGAATCCTTAAACCAGTTTCTGTGATTTGGGAGTGAATCACAAGGGTATGAAAACTTTAATTAGCTTTGGTAATGCGACTGTAAATCAGGCAACCATACAACTGCAGTTAGGCTTTCTGAGAGGTGAGGTTAAGTACAAAGGAAATAATCCTAGTTTCTTCTAGAGATCACAGCCACTGAAACACAGATTGCTGAGGTGTTTTACTGAGGTGTTTTGTCCTCTCCAGTTTGGGCTAGACAGGAACATTCTGATGCTCTAGCGATTGCTTTCACCAGTGTAACACTTCTGCCCACATGCACAGACAAGGCACAACAAGGCCAACAGCCTTTTATAATCATATCCTCGGTACAGGCAGTAGCCAACTTTCACGTCCAAGGAGGGATAGGATTTGTGGTGCAGGAAGCAGCTGTTTGGCTCTAAGATTTGACTAGGACTAAGTGACCTTGGAGCTTAGAGAGTCCTACAAAATGTACATTATGCCATATCTAGCTCAGGATTTGACCTGCTGTGTGAGCTAATGAGGTTAGCGTTATCAGGAATTCCATATCATGACATGAGACACAGCTTCACTTTCAACACAGGCTTTTCAAGTATTGCCATACAGCTTAAGTGATATGACTTTATTGTCATTCAACGTTGTCTCCTATGAGGAACCAACATTTTATAAGTGGAGAAGTCATATCAAATAATAGAGTAATATTTGAGATGGCTTTGAATAGGGCTTCCTGCATTCAAAACCTCTTAAATATCTGCTTTTTTGTTACTTCTCCTGGAGAATAGCCCATATTTCTCTGAGCATTGCCCCTGAATTCCAGGCTGTGCTGGAGAACAGGGAAGGCTGGCTGAGGAAACTGCAGGTATTTTGGAGAAATCATAGAAAAAACTTGCCTTTTAAACCAGTGCATCTTAATGTATTTAGACAACTGCCAGGTCAGTTGTGGGCCCACACAGTTTTGAATTTCTTCTTTGGGAAATAATGCAGAGATTTCTCTCTGAGGTACTGACTGCAACTCACCCAAGACCTATTTGGAATTAATGTACAAGAAGACAATAAAAATAAATAAATAAAATAACAAATGTCTAGAGTTTACAAAAGAAAAATTGCAAGAGAATGTTGATTTATTTATTTATTTTATACAAGCACTGAAAGGATGGAAAATTAAGGTTGTATCTATATTGGACTAGAAATCCAAAAGGAGGTAGGAAACTCAACCATGCAATGGAGGCTTTATAGATAATGGAGGCTTTATAGATAAGGTTTAGCACTTAGTAATGAGATATGAGCTTTTTGTAATGTTTGGAAACTGCACTGTATCCTCTTTAGTACACTATCAACCTTGCACTGGCTCAAAAGTTTAAATACTACCATAAAAAACTTCTCAAAATTTTCCTGGTTGCTACAGTTTGTTGCAGACTGTAGCAAGATTATTTTTACCAAGGAAGTTTGCGCAGTTTGATATTCAATACTGAATTATGTAGCAAGCTGTGGAATCTGCTCAGCTCCTAATTTTCATGCAACAATCCTAATGATTTGGATTCACTATAGGGCACAGTGAAGATTGTTTACTTGCCTTAATTAAGTATTTCCCTACTTTAATATGCTTGCATTTATTTTAAGTTTAATCCTATCTATTGAATTCTGTGGATTTGTAGAAGTTGTTTTAACGATAACTACAACACCCTGTTTTTTTCTTTGACACGTGTTAGTGAAATGCACTCTCAGCTTCTTAACTTCCTCTGTTATAACTCAAAGTTTTCATTAGGAAATATATAGAGATTCTTTTATTCCAGAACTGAATTTTGTTAAATCACATTAAGTACAAATTTCATTTGTAATTTCTTTGCTTTGAAACTGAAAAATGGCCAATTAAGGGTCCCTTTCTAAAACTAATGGCACTCATCTACAAATCTCAGCTTGACATTACTGACTCATTTGATAACTTCCCAACAGTTGAATAAGAAAAATATATTTTGAGCCACAAGAGTTTTCTCATTCACAGGTAGGTGACAGGAAGGTAGTCCCAGGTGAAAAATTTTGTCAGAAACCATGACATCTATACCTTCTTCCCATAACATTTTTCTCTTTAACAAGTAGAAGTATTCTGGCTCAGTTACTGACTGAAGCTGTCAGATGCTATGCTCACTAGGCAAGCTTTTCAAGTTCATTTGCTTGCCACAGAAGAAAAGCAAAGTCCATCAACCAAGCAGTCCCCTCCTGCATCTTGTCTGGGAGTTCCTGAGCTCCTCGGGGCCACCACAGCTCTGCTTCTCCTTCTGAAATGGCACCAGAAGCAGCAGTGCTATCACCATACCCCTCATCCAAGGTTCATTTGTTCATGTCAGCGCTGAAGGTGGAAGGTAGGAGGAGAAGGAATGCACTGAGCTGTGATACTAACTGGCCATCAAAGGCAGACTGCTGCTTCCACACAAATGACAAGGCAAGGGAAAAAAAAAAAAAAAAAACAGTTTTCCACAGCTATGGAAATTCAAACCCATCACCTCCCGAGTCTGTGCTAGAATTTCCATCCTCCAAGACATGAAGCCCCTACAGAATCTATAGGCCAATATTATTCCCTAATATTTGGCTTTGGACCTAAATTCTGCTGTGGGAATATGAATTTCTTTGGAAATGAGAAAGTGAAAAAGTGCAGATTTCTCTTAAATCCTTTTAATGATGTCTGCATACAATTGGAATCTCATTTCTTTCTTTCTTTCTTTCTTTCTTTCTTTCTTTCTTTCTTTCTTTCTTTCTTTCTTTCTTTCTTTCTTTTCTTTCTTTCCTTTCTTTCTTTCTTTCTTTCTTTCTTTCTTTCTTTCTTTCTTTCTTTCTTTCTTTCTTTCTTTCTTTCTTTCTTTCTTTCTTTCTTTCTTTCTTTCTTTCTTTCCCCTCCATCCAGATATTACATTAGTGGAAAGGTCTGTTTGATTTTTTATTTATTCTTGGTGGATTTTGGCTCCTTTAAAAGGGACAGCCTGCTATAACAGGTGCATTGCAGACATGTGCTGCATAAGGTTCCCTACATAATTCTGCAAATGCTTTTCAACCACGATGTACAACACCCCTGTTACTCCTGTGTGGGGCCTGCCCTCCACTGCAATTGCCAAGGTTATGAATTATGCCATCGTCTATTCTTTTGGACAAATGTCCACTACTGACTAGGTCAACACCACTGAACTTGGCTCGCTGGTAACACAAGCCAAATCTTGGAAGGCTCAAGCTGAGCATTTAACCCACTGTGAGGTCTTTCTCAGTTTTTCTTTTTGATTCAGTCACACTTCATGTACCTTGACTCCTATGCAGATGATTTGTGGCAATTGCATGATGTATGAGGTGCCATTTGTAAAATATTATTTAGTGTAAAACATGATGTTTTTTTCTGTTGATTTACAAGTTGGATTTATAAATCTGCACTTCTCAGAGTTTGAGTTATATATCTTGCCTCTGATTTATAAAACTCGCCAGTAAATCTTTAGCAGAAAGTTTTGATTCAGAAATCATTATTTTTAACATTAGATTTAGCTAAAACATTCAACTGCTTTATAAGTCATGAAATGGATTTACATACCCCAATCTGGATTTACAAATTCTACAGCAGATTTACAAATCACGCAGATAAATTCCTAAATAAAATGCTTTGATTTATAAATCCTCACTTTGCACTTAGGATACAAGTGACTGATTTATTACTCTGAAGCTATACAATACTGGTTTAGTTTATAAAATCCTACTTTTACTTTACGTTAAAGTTCTGATTTATAAATGCTGATTAGGTTTACTGAATATAGGCCACAAGAAAGTAAAACTGTTTGGTGCAGGGCTGCTTTGCAAACAGCTCTTTGCTGTTACACAAGAAAGGTAAGACATTTCCGAGAGGTCATAGGAGACCATCCGACCAGGGTAATCAGTAGTGCAGAGAAAGAAGGAAAGATGGGCAAAGAAACTCTTTCTTGCTAATAAGCCCAGGGTTTTGCAATACAACATCTGCCTGCCCTGACAAAATTGTTTCTCAGTTTAAAAAGCTTTCTCTAGCCTCAGTCTCAGCCCCAAAATATAGGTAAATAGTTTGACTATCTCCAACAACTCCAGGACTTATGGGGACTTCTACTGAATGTCATGAGGAGTTCCATCAAACACTGGAGGAAATTTGTTCCTCTCAAGTGAGCTTAATTGTTTCCAGCTTTCAGGTTCTGTTCAGATGTCATTTATTTGCACCATTCCAGTCCAGGTGTTTTCAAATATTCAGAACCAAGTAGGAAAATACTCCATGAATGCCTCATTCTTTGATGGGTTCCAAAAATACTTACATGACCAACAGGGCATTTAAATATTTTAGATACCTGAGAAGCAGTTCATCATTAATACCCATCAAGGAATCAGAAAGGATACTGGGTACAGACAGAATTGTTAGATAATATAAACATAAAATGCAGTGGAGTAGAAACTAAGCAGTTCATTTTTAGTAAAATCCAAATTTCCTGGAAATGTTTTGTTAACATTTTTTAGAAATTACTAATAGAAGGCTTAATCCAAAATGCAAAATTCAGAGTAATTATCTGAAAGTCAGCAAAAAAACTCAAGCATCCTGTCAAACTGTGGGACGTGGTGCCAGAATGCAGCCATCAAAGATGAAGTTCGCTTTCAAAGCTCACTTCATAAATCTTCAGGAAATATGAGCAGACTGGAGAGCCTTGCTGATCTGAAGGAAATTTTTATATCTGGGTAGCTCTATTAGAGGTTAACATCAACACTGACTCTAGGAGAAGTTCTCTTTCTAACAGAACTGGAATAGTTACATAATACAAGGCTGCTGGAGCACAGGTTTAGAAATCACAGTTGTTGATTTATTACCATCTTCTAAAGCAATCACCAAAACTTAAATCCTTCCAGACGTTTGGTTTCCTAAACTTCAATGGAAGTTCAACTTTTACTTAACTCTGAGGGTCTGACAATAAAGGTGTCTTTATATGATCTCTTCCCTTCTTGTCCCTGAGTTTCCACCCCTGTAGAATGGGTCCAACAACAGCCATGTAGTGCACCAGTGTGCTGGCAGCTGGTAACAAAGATAGGAAGTTCACGGCACCACGGGGCAAACATTCTCCCTGCTCACCTACTCAGGGAAATATTCAAGATATGCAGTGGGCTCATTCAGGAAATGTAAAGAAGATACATATGAACTGACACTCTGTTAGTCATGAATGCTTTCTTTTATTAAAACAGCTTGTGAAAAACTAGACCATGTACCGTGTTCTCCAAATGATTGATACACTATATACAGTATACTTGATTTTAAAACGCAATTCTCAAAAGTTCAGCTTACCATTTGTAAAATTGAAATGATATTTTTAAGCACTCTAAAATCTACAGATGAAAATGAAATATAAGAATAAGGTATTATTTTATTACAAAATTATTATTAAATTGTCAGTTTTGCAAAACTATTGCATTTCATTTTGCTGTCAGATTTTTGGAGTAGAAGAAATAGTCACACAAGATTTAGGTCCTAGCATTTACTAAATGAAATGAAGATCTTATCCAAAGCCAGGGAGAGGAATGACAAGGGTCTAATTTACTTCAGCAAGCTCTGCATCAGACCTCTTCTTGGTTATACAGTTAATATTGTTAGTACAAACTCCAGTAAGTTCAAATGCAGGTGCAAAATTGGTGTGCTTACATGCATATGTATTCTACAATTGCTTTGGCTGTTACCAACAGAATGACTCTACTAGGGATGACAAAGAAAATTCAGCTAAGTTTTGTTTGTGAGGGTGAATTATCAGCTACTGCAACTCCATAACTGCTATATAAATACACTTGATGGTTTGGGACTGCAGCAGTATGAAACTAGATTCCTATATTCATGGTAGGTTAAAATGCAGGAGAGGCACACAGATGCCGTACCGTACTAGATACATGCAGAATAGTTTTTAGTTTTCCTTTTTCAGAAGACTGTAGTGATGCCACATGAAGGAATGGCATTATCACTTTGCTGCTGTATCACTTTGCTGTAGGGCTCGGTCCCCAAGCTGTCCCACGCAGGGGGCACAGCCACCCACCCTGCTGAAGGGAACAGGGAACTGGCTGACCTAACCCTACAGGGATCATCCCAAGCAGCTCATCCCAAGTTGTGTGGGGCTGACCGCTGTTCCTGTTGCCCTCACATCTTCCCTAGCCCTGCTACACACCTGTGGAGTAAAGTCCTTCCTCAAACACTGCTTGGTGCACTCAAGCCGCAGGCTCTGCAGCACAGGGAGGCTGGAGCACCACTGCCTTGGCCCTGGGCAGCACCCGGCTGATTTCCCAGCCAAGAGGCTCGGGGATATGCTAGCCCTTTGCAAACACCTCA
Organism: Netta rufina; assembly: GCF_964035555.1. NCBI lineage: Eukaryota > Metazoa > Chordata > Aves > Anseriformes > Anatidae > Netta > Netta rufina. Next base: position 20,703,600 of record NC_140136.1, read on the forward strand.
TCAGTTGAGACTTCACATCTTAGATCACATTGAATGGTATCAGCAAAAGCCAGCATACATTTTCCCCCAGCTAATGCCAATTCTTTCCTATTCACTTTTAAATCCTTTAAATGACTATCTGCTGCTTTGATCAACTCACAGAGATCTCTTTAAGAAGTCCACATTTACACAGTAGGTACCTTGCTGTGATGTTTGAGGCACAGCAGACATTTGTATTTGGGATAACTACAGTATCTCAGCACCATTAGGAGATGATTTTAGGAAACAACCTCTCTTTGAATTAAGGCTCCTATTACTAATGCTAGCTGATGCGCCGCAATCAGAGGACCAAACTACTTCCCGATACACCCTCACTGCTGGAACTGGCTCAGTGTACTGCCATCATTTGGTGTAAGTAGGAAGAAAATTAAGGCTGTGCTTATGCTCTTGAACTTTCCCTTAGTGCATTTGGAGACTGACAGAAGACATATGCATCCAATTATTGAAATAAAAAGGTCTTGAAGAAGAAACCAAATTGTTTCATCAACATATCTGCCAGAAAAAAATAAAATAATCAAGGGCAGGCCAGGTTGTTATGATCAAGTACTACACAACATCTAATATCTTTCCTCAAGTGCAAATCTTAATGGAGTGGCTCTCAAACACATGGGATCAGATTTTCTACTTGATCCTGTAAGCTTTATGTGCATTGTACATCTGATCAACCATGTTACATGCTCAGACACTCAGACATGCACATCTTAAACATGTATTTACTATGGTGCTATCACATCTGAATACAGCTGCATGTGCACACATGCAAGCAGTAGGTGCCATCATGCATAAAGCAGGAATCTGCATGTCTGGCAAACCTGCCAGAAAATGCCACTCCATAACTCATTACTGAAAATTTCACAGTAGATCTACCTTTGATCAACCATTAGTCAAGCCCCCAGCCTCATTGGTAGTCCCAGGAAGTGCAAGTCGAAAAGAAGGATTTAACTTCCCCCCCCCCCCACAAAGCACTCATACCAGTATTTGCAACATGCCAGCTGGGAGATCTTTTCATCCATATTTTGCATCTATAGTTTGTCCAATCAGATCCTGGAAGGATGAGTCAAGCCATCACAACGTGAGGTTTTGTACTGAGAAGATGACTTGCTTGGCAAGATTTTGCATTTAGCAGCTTCCAAATGTTCTCTCTATTCTTAGAGAATACATATTTCCCTTTAAGACCTTTATAAATTCTTTGCCATTCTTTTAGGCTTTTTACCTCCTTAAATTCATTTGGAGACATTATTTGGAAACTAATAGGACAACACACAGTCATATTTTCATATTCCTCTATAGTCTAGCAGCTGCAGTTTACTTCCAGTGTGTTTGGTTCAAACGCGGTGGATTTGTTTCACAGCCCAACCCTACCCCGGCACAAGAATTTGACGTCACTGGGAACTCTGCCTTCTTACAGCATGGTTGAATGGCTCCTCCAGTTCAAAGCCAGATTCATATCTAAGTTAGATTACTTGCATTTATTTTCCTGACAGGTAGCCTTTTGCCATAGTTACAGTAGTAAAATTTTCTGCACCCATGCTAACCATTTTGAACGTTCTCTGCACAGAAATAAGAGCATGTGTGTACTGAAAGATAGGTCTACAGAGCAAAGGAGAGTTTTAATGCTGCTCTCCCTCAGTCTTCATTGTGACTGACATCCATTCAGCCACAGATAAGAAACAAAGCTTGTAAAGTTACTGAGTATAGCTCATTATGGTGCAGCAAAGGTATTTTGGTGAAAATGCTTCTCTGACCAAGACATACAAATGTCCTCCAGAATCACCACTTTGTGTGGAGCACTCTGTGATAAAGAAAGATATTGGAGATTTTTATCTCGGTTTGATAAGACCAAGCAGACCAGCTGAACACACACCTAGTCCACCCCTCCCTACTAAAAATAGTTTCCTGCCATGTTTTCCAGTGCTTTCCCCATTCAGTGTTTAAATCTCCTAAGTGATGGGGTTTCGCTACTTCCCTCAGATGACCGTCCTGCAGATTAATCACATCTTACCATTAGAAGCTTCTCCCCTGACATCCAGGCTAGAATTTCCCTCCGAATAACATTTAATCTTCATGCTGTCACTTTCTTCTCTTCCTTGCCTTTCTTTCTGCAAGCTACCATAAGTACTCCTCCATCTTCCAGGTCCAACTCTCAGCCCATTAAAGCTGCTCTGCCTCTCAGAGGCAACACGAAGCATCCGCAAAGCCAGTTTTACGCCCAACAGGATTTCCTGGGAGGAGAGGTGTCCTTGGCTCCAGGGAGGGCATCTTACCAGGTCAACAGCAGTCTTTTCCCACCTTGTGGTGCAGAGCAGCTGGTCGTTAGTGCTGCTCTGTAGATGAGGTGCCAAGCTGCTGTGGATTGCTGGAGTTTGGTCCATGCCAGGCTGCATGGCAGAATTGGGGTGCCTTTGAAATCTGCCTCTGATACTGCCTGTCATGCTTCCCCTTCCAGACACCAGAGTTGTTTCCATTTTCCCCCAGGGCATTACCTTACATTTGTCGCAGCTGACATTCCTTTCCTGATTTCTTCAGCATGTTTCTGATCTCAGTTTCCTTTCTATTATTTCACTGCCTTCAATGATATTTATAATGTCTCCAATTTAGTATCATCTGTGAATTTCATTAACCGGCTGTTTACTTTCCTCTTTCAGATCATTAACGAGGATGTTAAGTAACACTGGACCTAACCCTATTCCCTGCATTGAATTAGTAGGAAACTTCTCTACACTTGATACATTGCCTTTTATTGTTCTACTCTGTACAGCTCTCTAGCTGGGCGTTCAATCCACATGCAGCATTTCTATTCAGCAATTTCAGATGTGAATTAATTTCTCAGGTAAGATTTTGTAAGCAAAGCTACCTGATGCCTCACTAAAACCTGGTGTATCTAGCATTAGACATTACAGAATTTTATTTTTAAGAAATCAATTTTTTCCTGGTAAGACGTTCTCTGTAAGCCACAGGGATAACAGCATTGGAGGGATCAAAGCTGTTCCAGTAACTGTTACACTCTTGTTACAACCTTTTTTACTCCGCATTAATGCTGCTTTGTTTAACTACAGTCAGTGCCTTTCTTCACTCTTGCATTTGCAAAAAGACACTATTTTAAAAAGACAGATTTTTGCATGGTTCTGTTTGAAGCTAGGAGTCTCCCACGCTGCAATCATGGGTAATGGCTGCTACTCACAGGTGTACATATATCACATAAACAAGTGAAACATTGATTGTGAGGGGCGCAGTGACAGTCCTCTATCCATAGCATAATCTTCTCAAGAGATATTTAATCAGATGATTATTTACATCTTAAAGACCAAGGAAAGGGAAAATGTTAACATTGAATTATGGGGAGGAATGATAAAGACGACGCTGTGCATGAAGTGCTCATCACAGAACTGATGAATAAAGGGTTTGCCTGAATATGCCTTAACACCACCACTGCAGTCTAAGCCCAGCCACTCGCATGATCTAAATCAGCAGAACCCACTGCAGCCAGTTGAGTTTCAGCAGCTCAAACCACTCGGGAGACCATGCCCGGGCCTCCCTGATGTGAACAAATCCCACACTTTTTCCTCACCTTAAGTTTTTCCACAATTTCCAAGTTAACTCACGTTATACGACATTATAAAGCATGTTATGGAGAACACAGAGTCAAAAGCCACCCTTAAAGGCTTGTTCTTTTGTATACAAAATCGCCCCAGTTTAATCTGCCTCTGGGTAGGAGTAGAACAGTGAACTGAAATTTATTCTACTAATACTGAAATTGGAAGTAGGCTTGCAAAAGCCAACGAGAGTTTCTAGTTGTGCATAAAAACATGTGGACAGCTTACAGCACAAATTATAGTTACATCCCTTACGCTAAGCCTCTCTTTCAATAAATACACATTTCCTGCTGTAAGAGCGAGCTTATTTTCTTAGTGGTGTAGTTTAAGGAGTTTGCCATGAGGTACTCTTGGTTGTGAAGGCAGACTGCGAGCTGGAACTGTCTAGAGCTCCGCTCAGAAAGAATAATCTAATGTTACAGGTGAAATTCTTCCCCTAACTCAATAAATTTCACTGAAGAATACAAAACATCTGGAATTCTCTGGTTTGGGAGTCACAGAGAAAGCAGCAACATAAAAAGCAGAAGAGATCGCTGTGGTGTTTGCTGGATTGGTTCAAACACAAAAACCCCTGTGTCACTTCCATCTGACACAGCTTCAATGCTGGAATGAACTTCAGACTGCAGAGACCTTAAGTTGATAAAATCAAGATTTCGAACAGGCTGCTGATACCTGAAAGCCTGGCAAACTACTAAGTGCATAAATAAAAGTGATTGGTGTGTATCAATTAATACTCCTATTTTTACGATGTTGTTTTGACAACTGGCGCTGCGAAGTAGGGTGTGCCTGTAGGATTGAGAACTCTACTTTCTACACAAAAAGTACTGCCATGAATCTAGAGCTTTGGGTCGCTGCATCCTGATCATCCCTAACACCAGATACCATAGACAAAAACTGCAGTAGAGTCTGTCATTCACTTAACTTAGTAGCTCACCAGAGCAACTGCTCTACAGCTTACCCACAGCCTGCCGTCTGCATCTCCTTACTATCCATTAGACTTGTAAATCAAATGCTGGAGTGGACTAGCTGGACGGGATTTACATAAAATCTCAATCAAATTCACAGCAGCACACCTTTCTCTTTGGTAATTAGATTCAGTTTCGTTTTTGCTTTTCTGAACCCAATAACCCATTTCTTTACTTTATGATATCTTCACAATTTTCATTAGCAAGTGAATTTCTATGCATCACTTTTTAAAAGCACCAGCTGCACCAGTAAAAATGTGCATCCATTCACTGAACAGTCAGAAAACCCAAACACATATTAATACATCTATACTCACTGAACTCTCAAGCACATCTAAATAACTATCACTTGCTCCTGATTTCCAATGCAATGTCCCCCACAATGCTGTTGAAAATCCAATAGGAGGGATGCAAAGTTGGTTGAAAACCATACATAGAGAGTAATTATCAGTGCTTCACTATCAAAATGAACCCTGAATGTACTGTATGCATATCAAGCTACAGGAAGAGCTGGATAAATTAAGAAAAGATCTGACAATGTTCTGTGGCTATAAATAATATGTAACACCATGCTCAGATGCATTACAAACACAGACATACTACAACACACAAATGAACAAATGAAGTAATTCTGCTCAACAGAGAGAAAGCCCCAGGTGATAGTGTGGGGCACCTTTCTTCAGTGAGGCTGTGATCCAAGTGGAAAAAAATCTAGATACAATGACAAATCAAGAAGCCATAACCTAGCAGGTTAATTAACCAGCTTTATTAAGCCAGTGAAGGAAAGAGCAAGGTATGTTACATGTTAACCTGATAACAGTTTGTAGTCATATTAAAGGCTGCATAAAAGAGGAATGGAGCTGGTCTAAGCCACGATGAATAGAGCACGAAATAACAGGTTTAAATTACAGGAAGGAAGAGTCAGACTGAATATTAAGAAAGAACTGTTGTGTGGCAAAAACGGTGAAGCACAGGAAGAGATTTCCTGGACATATTGTACAGTTTTCCCAAATGATGTTTTTAAACAAAAATGAGACAAGCATTTGCCAGGAATGACACAGAAGCAATCAGTTACACCACCCCAGGGCAGGAGAATAGCTCCGATGCTTCCTACGAGCCCTTCAAGTTCTTGTGACTAAATTTAAAAGCTCAGCTTTAGCGTGTTTTCTGGGGAAGCCAGAAATGTGAAAGCCTTTCTTTTCAGATGAAAAATACAGAGATTTCCAGTTTTTTCTTCAAATCCAAGAAGAAATGCTAGGATTTCTTATTCACGATTCCTGCTCCTGAACTTTTTGCAAGACAGTGTCGTGTTATGAAAAACTTCCCTGCATAGCAAGCAATTCCAACACTGCCTCGTCTTCACTTGTAACTCCATTGCTGTATTTCTTTTGGTATGTTGGAGAAAGCTGCAGCACATATTAATTCAGAACTGATGGTACCTTTCTGGCATGCTAACTTACTGGATAGCTAATTGGCTATTACAGCTGTGGTTCACAACAACGTATCTTTACCTTATCTTAATGGTCTTTTTTAGATGCCCAATGATGGGAAATTGTAATTTAAAAGTTTATTCATTCCATACTTGCTGCCAAAGGATTCCTGATAGAAATTTGTTTTCCTTATCTCATATCAAGTTTGTAGATGAACTATAAACTTAGGCTGCTAGACATTCCTGTACCATCAGCTTTAATTTCAGTCTGGGCTGCCGAAGGGCTTTTTTCATTTATGAAGACGATACAAGGCTGTACCTTTTCCAATAACATGACCATACCTTACTCCATTCTGTGTAGTCTCTCTTGTACACATTTGAAGGAATGATAGATTAATTCCCTACCACAGTAAAAAAGTTCTCTGGTCATTTTTTAGACTTAGTTCAACTAAAATTTGAAGAATCCATGCAGTAAACTTCTTCATTTGATTCTCAGACTTCAGGGCACGGAGGCAATTTGATTCTCAACCTCCAGTCCAAAGGATTGATCCTTAATGGCAAGGAATGATGGTTTAATCAGACCAAAAGGATACAGCAATTAGAACTCAAACTAAATCTGGACTTTCAGCAAATGCTGGTGGAGAAATTTCTGAGATACATGCTCTTCCCATCTAGCACATTCTCTCACTGTAATGAACTGTTACAAGACTAAAAGGCTTTGACAAGGACAATGAAATGTTGATAACACAGTGCCATTATACAATTCTTTCATTTGGAGGGGTTCAAAAGTACAGTTATTAGTTTGTATAGGTATTTTTTAAAAACTAATGAAATGAAACCCTAGCTACACTGAAAAGCTTTGCATGAAAACTGCATGGAAAATCTTCACCATTGCAGAACATTTGACAGCAAGAAATGAAGTTTACCAAAATCTTATGTCAAGATGGTGAGAAGAAAAGAAGTGTTGGATTAAAGATGGATGAACTCTGTAGTCAAAACTAGAAGCAAACATTCACCTATTCATCCTCCTTTTCATTTAAACACAAAGGACAGACTGAGTCTTTCCCCCTCCAGCCTTCCTGTTTTGAAACTTTAGGAAACCTCAGTGGGGCTGGAGAGGAGATGGATACCCTCTGCTGACCTGCAGATCGGTGAGTCTAAGGGCCACGGTACAGAAACCTCTGAAGGGAGATACTAATTCAGTTCACTTGGCAGCCACAGTTTTCTTGTACTACTGCCTTCATTTTTAGTTTGTATGGGCTGGCAGAGAAAGGGTGTGAATGCCTTACCACAGTCTGAATCAGTTTTTCCAGTGAAGATCCTGGAAGGGATCTGTCCTTGTTACCTACCAAAATGTTGACAATGTAAAGAGAAAATCTATTTTTATCATCTTCAAGGAATAACCACTGTTAGCAGAAGGATGGCTTTGCTAAGAGGGAGCAGCCTGAACCACAGCAGCACTGCCTGGCCTGGGACTCCTGCTCCTTCACTGAATTAACTTTTAAAAAAGAATGTAACACCAGGGCAAGAACGGATGGCAATGAGTAACTCCAGGCACGCAACTGAGAGCAAAACAAGGCTGCATGAACATGCATGGAAAAACCTGATCTAAACTGTTATTATTGAATACCCTCCCCTCCCCCTCAGCGGATAAGGTCCAGCTGTAGCTGTGAAGATGACATTCTTCTTTGGAGATAAGCCAGCCTGGGGGGAGGATGTGTCTTACCACCATTGCCATGATGTTTGAGTTACTGCCAGCTATGGAGCAGAGAATTCATCATCCATCAGTGACCTCCAAGATCAGTCAAAGTTTTCATTGCTCAGAAAAGAAAATCATACTGAAAGTGAAACATCTGTTAGTAGAATGAGCTGCATTTCATGATGTTTGCTGTATGAAGATACATGCCTATAATCTCAGACCATATTTGCTAATAACATACTGACTCACCACCTCTCTTTACTACTCTGTTCTGATGCCTGAAGTCACCTTGACTGAAGCAACCATTAATTTCTCAGTGGTGTTTTAAATGTTTGTATAGACAGAATTATCAAGGCAAGTGCGTGCACATCGTAAGAACAACCAGAGCAGTTCCTTGCCTGGCTGTCCTTTTGGAGCTCTGTTCGAGTTACATACCCAGCAGCCACTGAGTCTTTCCTTACACATAGTCTGGAGTGTAAAGTCGCAGTAGTATTCAAAAGGTTAAAGCAGAGTGAACTGTTAATTTTAATGCTTTCTCTAAGCTTCAGTTTTAATAAGCGAAAATGATGTTCTTATTTGCAGTAAAGTGGTATTATAAAATTCTGTCTGTCAAGCTCATTTTAAAACCATGGAAATAAATGATCTGACAAAATCAGGCTATTAGACAAGTGAAGAAGAGTGATTTCCATAAAAGTAGAGGAGCTGTTCCTTAATTTCACACTTGGTAGTCTTTTGGGTCGACTAAATTTTTAAATAAGTGATAAAATTATATTAGCGCAATTGCATTTTTATAGATTTTTTTGGTCATTGTACTCTTTTTCAATTCCTTTATTTTAACTCAAACCATTCTGCTGAAAGGTTACCTCTCAACTTATGTTACCTCATAACAGTTTCTGCTCACAGAACAGAACTGTAGGTTCACAAATCCTCTATAAAAGTACCCAGAATGACCACACTGACCCTGAAGTGTTCTAAAGTGGAAAGATCATCTCATTGCCATCACATACTGCTGAGATGCTGGCCCTGCACGCTGTGTTTGACCGTCTGCAGAAACAGATGTGTGGTATGCAACTTCAAGGCAGTTTGCTTTCATATACTAACGTTTTCCTCAGGAGCAGACTACAATTTCCATCATCTACACCACAGATGTAAAAGCCAAACAGACAAGATGCTTTCCATGTCAGGGTAAGTGTGGCAAGGATATCATTTCTATAAAGAGCAGTCACTGCTTGTGATATCTAGCCAACGTAGATCACTCCAGGTGACTGCAGGACCCCAAAGGACATAGCTCAGCACTGAGAGATATCACAAACCCATTCTGGGGCTGGTGCTCCTCAAGCACTTCCCAGGCAACAGGAAGGACAACTGCCCATGCCTGACTCTCCCTTCTACCCTGGAAACAAGGGAAGTTTGTACATCTACAGCCCAAGGGAGCGTTTCTGCTGCCAATTTTCCTAGCCTAGGCTGAAAAGAGAGGTTCAAGGCTGTGGTTTCTCCTCACCTGAACCCAACCACTCATTTTGAGAACAAAGCAATCTGCATAAAGGAATTTGGAAACAGTTCTAGCACCACAGACTCTTCTATGTATTAATTTTTCCACCTCTGGAAATTTCCAACAAGCTTTTTTCTGACAAATCAAATCACATTTTTAAAGATTAGAGCAAATTCTCCCTCTCACAGATCTAAATAATGTTCTAATTATTATGTCATAGAAGGGAGGTCAGTATAAAAGGATTTTGACCTTTTATGAGGTCAATGACTCTTCAGCACATCTTGCTCTCACTTTCATTTTTTTGTTGAGATATCTAATACATTGATACACAGGTTGTGACATGCTGTTTGAACATTAGCTTACTATAATTGGTCACGTCATCACGCATCATATTAACAATATACACAAAAGTGCCCTGAAACAGTTGTCTTATAGATCCATCACATATCATAAAGAAGCTTCTGGGACTGTTATCCAGCAGCATCCAATTGTGATGCACATTCTACTTGAGTTCTGGATCTAAACATCACTGTCATCTTAATCATAAGCGATAGGTTAATAACTTCCTGCTGGCTTGCAAAACCTACATGCATGTAAGAAATGGCAATTCAAATTTATTGCCACTGAGCATGCTCAAAATAGAAAGCCTGTAGAAATGCAAAAACTTCTTTGTGTGTATTTTTCAAACAAACAGCTCTCCATGTTCCCAAGCACGGCAATTCCATACCCCTGTCAATGCAACTAATTTTAGTGCAATACGTTGTTTCAAAAAGTAGAATTAGAAGAATTTCTTCATCTGAGAGTTGAATGAGACACACATGACTTTAGAATGCGAAATGAAAAAATACACTAGCACCTTGGATTTATGTCACATAAATCACATTGTGTAGAAACATTTTTATATCCTCTTTCCCCATGTTTTCATAGATTTTAAGAGAAATGCAAAATCAGGTTCATTTTACACACAGCAACCTTACTATATTACAGTGTAATTAAAATTCACATATCTCATAGGCAGTTTTAAGATTTTCAGTTAATAACTTTATCTCCCCCACCCCCACACACACACGTTTCCAGTTATTTGACAGTGAGAAATACAAATGATTTAACTCCTCATGCAATAGTCCAAACTACTTTGAGAGCTCAAATTCTTCTATAAAAAGGTTAAATGCATAGGTAGGTGTTACAGTTAGAAATCCTCCTACCTATGGCTTTTGAAGCCCTGGAATGTCGTCAGTTTGAATGACACTCAACAAGAAAGTAAATATTATCCTCTTTACACCTACCATGAGCCATCAACATGTAAATCCCATAATCTCTAGCAGAGAGACTGTAGGGGAAAAGTCCCACAAGTAGGCAGAACTAGAGTATAAGCAGAGAACCTAAACAAATCTGAGACTTTCCTTCACTCCCATCCTACAAGCTGTTCAAAGAAGTGTTCATGGGTAGTGGTTTACAAAATGTGAGTTTTATATTGCTGCAAAAAAAATGCTGTTGCTGATTCTGCAGGGGCCACACTATTCCTCCAGTGAGTCAACACTGAGTAAATGCCATGGCATTTGTGAAGCTGTTTTTACTATTTTTCAGATATGATGGAAAACGATACAAATTTTAATGACCATGCAGACAAAACAATTAACATGCCTACAGCCTGTTCTGCATATTATCAAAGTCTTTTAACTAAATTCCATCTGATCTGCTCCACTGCATGGCTGCAGAACCTCTAGACTGGCAGCACTGTGTAATGGCAACTCTGCACCTCTTGAGCACCAACAACACGTGCACAGGGTCAGGGCTACAGTGAAAGGGGCTCTGTGAACCTGGCAGATGTGTAATTGTGCTTTTTTCCCCACACATAAAGTTTTGAAGCACTCCATCTACCAGAAAACAATCCTCTTTTTTCCACCCCTGCTATTTCACCTCTTTGATACCCGTCCTCTTCCTGGCACGGAGCATTAGTCCAAAGGCCTGTGCCCACCACACCAGAAAGCTCAGATGCATCAACCACGGCAAAGAGCCCTTCTCCAGAAAAGCAGGCTGCTCTGTCAGGCAAGCTCACTGCCATGGGGTGACTGTGTGGCTTGGGGATATTCACCCCAAGGCACTGAGCATGCTTGCATGCTGTGCTGCCTCCCACCATGTGAGAACCCTCAGCACAGACCCTGTGTGGTGTGGAACTGTATCAACATGGCCACTGTCACTGCCTTGCTGAGCCCTTTAGAGCTGTAACCTGTGGAGCCTTAGAGGCTCACTGAGAGCTTTCTGGGGCCTAAGAAATGATAGAATCGACTTACCAGGATCAAAGGAAACCTGAAGCAGTGCCAGCAGGTCTGCCTCTGCCTCATGTACTCTCTCCCGGATGTTAAACACCAATACACAAGGTTAGGGTGCTCCAGCAGCTTGCAGATACACATTCAGCAGAAGTAAATACATGCTCTAGTTTTTAGTAAAAGGAAAGGCTAATTTAAAGCTCTCTCAGATGTCTTGGGAAGCGAGATGTACACGTGCAAAACAAAGCGGTGGGGACTAGGCTGAAGCTGGCAGATGACATGCCCACAGGCCACCCTTCAAGGGGGCCCTCATGCTTTGAAAGTGATGCCTTGGACTCCTCTTCCTGCCACCAGGGCTCCCCAGCATTGAGGCAGCATGGGGACAAGCTCCCCTGCCTTCACACCAGCCACAAGCCCCTCAGAGCGCCTAGGCCTCAAACATAATGGGCTTGTGATCTCACGCCCCCCATTCTGCATCCAGGGAAAGCCACAGCCCCTCTCCACTCATCCAGAACTTGTAGCCTCTTTCTCTAGCTCTGTGGCAGAAAGAAAAAGAAAAACTCTACCTAAGGAACAAAACCAACGTACAACAGATAATCTACCTCAGAAAGCTGTCTGGTGTGAAGCCTTCTGTGGCATAGAGTCACTAGCAGTCCTCAGGCCTACCAACAGCTGGTGTTCCCCACAGCACAGCAGAGCCCATGCACCCCAGTAAGGTCCAACACCATCCCCTGGGGACAGCTGCTGCCCAGGGAGAGAGAGCACACAAAATGCAGCTGTGCCATAGCCAGGCAGAGGCTGTTTCCCTGAGAGAGGTGGTCTGAGAGGAAGATAAATACCACCACACCTGAGGCACCAGCTGAGGCCCTAAAAAGTGAAATGCAACTGGTCACCATCTGATGCCTGGCACTGGGCAGGGGGCAACCTTTGTGCTACGACATGCTTTGCTCAAATTAGAGTCAAAACTTCATAACTGCCTTCTTTTCCCCAGCATAACCATCAGCTTTATCACCCCCTCCATCCAGCCAAAACACAGCATTGCTGGTACAGAAACTCACCCTTGTTCACCTACTTGTTTACCCACATCTTCAAGAAAACTATTTCCTATTCCCCAAACAGGCTAAGTCTGGGAAATAAAAAGCTCTAATTTTATAGATAGATCTTTCTACATTTTCAGAGAAATACTGGTCTCAGCAGCAGCTGGTTTTCAAATAGTGAAGACAGCTAGGCCTAGAGAAGAATTTCATCTCTACCCTGATGCAGTGCTTGACTTTTTTCTCCCTCCCCTTGTGAAAACCACTGGACATCCAGTGATGTGAAAGATCTGAGAGTAGAAACAGATTCAGATGTGCAAGGAAATGGCAACTGCAGCCAAAGAAATTGCAGAAAATGGCTATAAAACAACGGTTTCTTGAGACTAGTTCTTTGATGAAACTCTGAATACATTAAAATCAGTGGAAAAAAAAATAATCTATTTCTTTCTCTGTGATTACCCAGGGAGTCAAGTAAATTTTCTTCCAAAATAGTCTGCATCCAGCTTCTCTGCCTTTTGCCTATGCCTATTCAGAAAAATAATGCCTCAAGGCCCACTGCACAATAGATGACAAAGTACTTGGAAAGAAAAGGGCACATAAGTTACTCTTTCAGTATTAGATCATAGTGGTTGATCCAAACGTCACAGAAGTGTCTTAAATGAAGCTTTTTCAGCTGTTCCCATAGGCTTCATGAACCTGAAGGGTAGGGTACTCATTTTCCCCATCCTTGATTCACTGAGCACCTTCTGAACCTACTGGAAGGCTCATTTCTTCTTGTAGTGACTGGAAGGATTGATGCAGGCTGCTTAACTGGCTGAACTAGAGTATTTTTACTGTCAGAGCATAAAATTAAAGGAAGAATTATAATAGGCTAAAGAAAGCTAGAAGCTCATGGGTTCTTCAGAGCACAGCAGAACACTGCCCAAACTGCTGGCCAGATCTGCACAGCAGTGCTCTTCTTCCTGTCTTAGTTAAGTCAAACATCCTGCTTCCCAGAACACATTTGGGATCATGGATGTGGCCGGTCTGATACACATGAAAGGCTTCCCATTATCAACCTTCCACCACTACACTTTTAAAAGGACTTTGAATTGTCCACTGCTCCACTATTTAACAGTTCTCCCATAAGTGTTTACAATTTGGAGTCTCAGGCCCATCACTTAAGAACCAAATTCAAGAAAGCATCTAGATCAGATGCACTGCACTTCCACTTGGGCATGAATGTGCAACAGCTGCAACGTGCAGGTTAGGTTCAAAGGACTTTGAAAAGTCTGCAGCTAACAGCAAAGATTGAATTCAATATTTTGTAAAAAAAAAAAATAAATAATATATACTATAAAAAGGGAAGACAGGAGTCCCCAGCAACAGTTCCCATAACAAAATTTCAAAATGGCAGAGATGACAGCTTGCAAAATCACCAGGCCACTCCTCAAAAATAGTTTGTAATGAACACAAATTATTCTCAAGTAGCTTCTCCTGGTAATAACAGAGTTCTTATCAGTGTATTTGATGTAATCAAAACTATTTTTCATCAAAGAGGTGAATCCACATTAGATCTGACTATTAACACATGATTAACAGCCACACCACCATGGGCTAAAAGTATGTAGTCTATTTGCTTTTCAGATGTAGTCATCTTTTATATTAATCTTATATAAAATCTATTGGGAGATCTTTAACAAACAGGACCAAATCCTGTTGAATTCTCTAGCCATATCCTATGAACACAGAGCAGTGTAGCTGTTAATAAGGGTATTGAGACAGCCTATTTTTGGCATTGTATATGACAGTCTCAGTAACTTACAATTGTCCCTCGAATGTGAACTTATCATTTAATTACACTCTGAGAGACTGCTTTCCCATATCACCCTGCAAGTTAGTTAACCGCACAGCAATTCTCCAGCTAATCCAAATGTGATTGGATCAGTCTGAGGTGCACAACCTATCTTTCAATTCCTGGGAACCCCCTATGGAGCAGTATGTTTATTTCCATCTTTGTTTTTTCTTGAATTTAAATATGCACTGTCAAATGCTTCAAGATTTTAAATAGATAAATAAGTTGCCTAAAGAAAGAGGAATTTCAATTCGCTGTAAAGTAACCAATGTTAAGCCAAATGGGCATACAGGAGTCTCAGAAAATGCACCAATAAAACCTTGGAAAGAAAAATAGATTAGTCATTGGTAAGGATTTTATTTACTCATAATTACTGTATATTAATTAAAACAACAGGTGTCACTAGATAATTTACGCATATTGATTATATATGTGAGAATAGATACATTTTGCAAATGGTGTGGGGTACAAAAGACTTTCTTTGCATAGGAAGCATGTGCTTATGCTGAAATGTATAATAATTAAGATATGATAGCACCCCCAAGTTCAACCTGATGCATATTTCTTTGTTCCTACGCTTGTACGCTTTATGCAAAGTTGACAGACAGCCTCAGTGCTCTACCTTGTTGCAGTTCAGTTTCATGGGGATATGAAGCAGTTGTATCCTGAGGGACATGGTCAATCTGAAATGACACCTGACTTTTATAACATCATAGTATAACCCCCATAAGTAGTTGTTATTGTATACCTCATCGGGAAAGAAACACACAATGAGCATCAGTTCCTGCAAAAGGCTCTCAATCTTTTGCACACAAAAGCATGGAGGGGTGAAGAGGGTGTTGCCTATTTTTACCATCCTGCTTTTTAACTGCAGAAACTAGCCCATTGCACAAGCCTTAAAATGGCACAAGCAGGTACCCCAATCACCTATAAGTTTGGTCTGTACCAATAAAAGTTAGAATGTATTGCCTATGCAGTACGTATTACATTCCCTTAGAGAGGCATTAAAATGCCAGCTACATTTAAACAAGTGAATGTCTGGCCCCTAATAAAACCCACATAATTTAATACTAATGAGTCTACCAATTATGGCCCAGTCTCTGAGCTTCCTTTCTGGGAAAAATCATTGGGAAGGTAGTTCAATGCCAACTGTAGCAATTACATTACTGCTCCAATACAGAGAGCCCCAGCTTCACTTAATGGTCATTGCATTAACTGATTTGGGGTGCAGAGGGGAAGGGATGAGGTGCAATTGTCTCCTTGTGACAATGAAGAGAATCTAAACAAATTTACTGATCCTCAGACCAATCAACTGCTTTTACATCTTAATCAGGATATACTGCTGACTTTAATGATGGTAGCAAGAAAAAAAAAATAAATAAGGAGACTACTTTGTAAGTGATAACTACTGCTAAATAACTTAATAGTGCCGTCGCTGTGGCTCTATGAGGATTCCCACTTGAGAAGCACCACAAAACCCATATTCACCAGTGTTTCTTTCTGTTTCTATAGGAATTCTCCTTGAGAGATGTGTAACATGACTGCAGCACCTACAGACTAAGACGGAGAACTTTCAGTCACCTAGTGTCTTCAGGTTGAGTATGGATGCACACTTGTTTTTTTTCTCTGTTCATGGCAGAATTCAAGATTAGGTGGAAACAAGGTCTTTCTATACCCAAACAAGAAACTACTGCTCAGCAGCAACAAGAAGCACACAGCCAAGTTTACAGGGCAGTTCAGCGTGGCAGCTCCTACAATGATTTTCCTGATGCTGTCTGTCTCAAAGTTGCTAGCTTCACTCATCTGCTAGAAGATTAAGTCTAATTATCATCTATCCAGACTTGAATTCAGTGTTTAACATATGTGTAATTAGGCTCAGCTACAATAAAAAGCTCCATTTTGAGCTACTGTTGAACCACACAGAATCTTTGGCTGGTGGAGAACAGACCCGTCCGTCTTCTACGCTTGGACCTGCTGCAGTCCCATGTGGCATTTAGCTCACGTACAGTTAGATGCCATTCCTTCACCCATACCCTGCCACAACCTCCATGCTCTGCTTCTGGTACAGACTCGTTCTGGAAGCCCTGCAGTGCCTTCTGGCAGGCAACACTGGATGCTGCTGGTGTATCTTTAAGTCATGGTGTACCTTTAATTTCTGTGACATGCTGAGATAATACAGTGAGGAATTCTTTAGAAATGCTATAAATAGCTTAAATAAATAGATATTCTCTGTGGTAGGTCCTTAGCTCCGGAACTGACTCTTGCCAGAAATCCATCAGAGACTGAATCTGGCAAGCTCTCATAGGAGATGCAAGACACATCTTACATTCCAGCTCACTAAATGCAAGTGCCTGACTAGTTCTGTGAAAAGGAAAAAAATGCCTGGAATATAACGGGTCATTCCCTGTGCCAGCTCAAAAGTTCCCTGCCATTAGTTCACCACATACTAGCTATTGGACAGGACAGAGATACTATGGTGCTAGTGCCTTAGAAATTAGCTTTAATTAGTGTACGTATTTCTACGACAAACACTTTGTGATCCTTTGAGACAAAAGGCTTGCTGTGGATGTATGATATTATCTTTGCTGACTGCATCTTTAAAAAGATTGGTCTGGAAAGGTATGCATTTGATAGTCAAACAAAACAACCATCTCAAAATCACTTTAGGGCATTGGAGAAGTGGCTTCTATTCCCGGCCTCTGAAGTCAAATAACTGTCACAACTCTGTCTAAACTAACCAATGCCTAGGGTTTCAAGGTATTTAATTACATAATAAGTAAATTATAGAAACACAGAAAATAAGTGGAAACGCCTTGCATTCAGAGTCAGACATTTTGTCTCAGTCTGGCATCCTTGGCTCTCTTAGCAGAGAATCAAGATGAAGTCAAAATTAGTGATGTTACATTACTTCTTTTTATAGCAGTTGCCTTAAAGTCCAGAAATGCCAGCCCATTGATGTGTTGTCACCCAGTAACATCACCTATTTTGCCCTTTAAGAAAATAATTTTGTATGCATTTTTGAACATCAAAGGCACAGACATTCATTGTTTTAAAGTTTTTGCAGTGTAACTACTTAAAGCATCTCCTGCCAAGACGTTAACATTGATAGTTTAACATGGCTATGTATATATTATTTATTACATGAAGTATATATTAACTATTTTTATTTTGGTGACATCATTTGTTTAAAAAAAGGCAGAGCTCTACCTTCTTGTTTGTTACAATTCTCTCACCTTTTGTCTTTCTAACTGTGCTGCAAGTCTGTCAAGAAGAGCTCTGAAATAAATTTAACATTGTAATTATTACAAATAAGTCACCCTGGCATTTGTGTAGGAAGGTGCCCCCTCCCTGCGTGCTTCTACCATGGTGGCAAACTTATTTCAAAAATTCTGATGAAACACTTTGTAAATTTTGTTATTTTGTGATGATAATAAATCATTATAGCCTTAAACACTTCTCTAGCTTGGAGCCTCAGTCACAAATTATCTTGTCATTCTGACCAAAACATTCTCCAAAAAAGCTTGACAAGTGCTAAAACCCAGAACATGAAACCATGTGTTGTTGTGAAAGCAAGATTCAGAAATGTCAATTAATTAGATTAAGAGGCTACTTTTAGCTTTACTTGTGTTGCCAAATAACCCTTAAAATATGCATAGCAATGGAAGTCTACCTCAGCAATACAGTACTTCTGTGCAAAATAAAGACAATGGATCTGGCTAATAGAGGGAATTATTGTATCTGTCATTCAGACAAAGAGAATGATCTAGAAGCAAATGCCTTGCTTCCTTTTCCACTGTATGGATTCACAAGCAAGATAAATTCTGCCATTTATGAGTTTAGGCACTATTTTTTTTTTCCTGAAATCTGATTCAGATTAGAAAATAAAAATCAAATCACTATTATACATCTCCATAAGTAAAACATATTTCTAACATCACTCTGTGTATCTGTCCCCCCTCCCCCATAAACTATCATCCTTTTTTTCCATTTTTGAAGTTCATTTTAGAAAAAAAAAATGTGGTGCAATTAAATACATTTTTAATCAACTTTTTTTTTTCTCATAGCTACCCCTATTTTTTTATCTTTAAATAATCCATATCCTCAATTTTATTTACACTATAAACTGTTCCTATATTTTAATGGTATGTTTGCTTTAAAAGGGGTCGTTGGCTTTAATAGCTCAGTTATTATCTTTGTAAACTAACATTCCACATTCCTCCTAACTAAATCCTAGAAAATCGTCTCTGTTTGCATTTGGAACATACATTCCACCACTGAAAATAAAATCTAAGCCAAATAAATGTTCTGTTCAAATTAATATACATAAAATGAATAGCTAAACATAGATCAATTCTGATGGATTTAACAGTGGGTTTGTTATTGGCAGGAGGGTCATGATATGTAATACACCCAAAAGAACGGAACTAAATGCACTTAATTCCCTGTAACACCTATTATTTTCTGCTACAGTTTGCAATGCTAGAACACTATATACCAAAACAAACAAGAACTAACACTCTTCAGGTTTTTATAAAATTTATGAATATATGTGAGAATTTATGAAGACATATCACTAGTGATATGGATCAGTAGAAAGGTACAGGTTAGTACACACATCGATGCATAAGCAGGTATATGAAATAAAAAGGGCCCCAGCAGTAGCAGGTCTGCAGCTGAAGGAAATCTGTAAGCCTCAGATTGTGCTCCACGACAAGACCACGTACACCACAGGAGAGCTTTTGCTGAAGATTTGGAACAATAACTTTGAAGAAGTTAACATCTAATTTCCCTTTTTCATTGAAATACATCACAATAAATATATTATTCTCTTTGCCCTTCCATTTTCTCTTTTCAAATGACCTTATCTCTGGCAAAGTCAATATTTCTCAGCTAGCATGGTTATGGGAACAGCACAAGTCTCAAAGTATACAGTAAAAAGACTCACACATGGTATGCAGTGGCATCCATTCTTGAGTCAGTTTTTGAATGATATTTAATAACTCGAATAATGAATGTTGAGCCTTAACTTCAATTTAAAAATTTTCAGCTTAAAAAAAATAAATAAATAAAAAAAATCTTTCAACAGATTTATTTTCCCCTGCTGGCTGGTCCACTATTAACTATGTTACAAACAATGGTTTCTAGCTATTAACCCTGTTCTTCTCATACCAGAACTTGTACAGACATACTGTCTTCTCCATGGCCTGGACTTACTTTGCTAAGCAGATCTTCCTCCTTTCCATTTCTTGGCCTTTCCCCTCCTCACAGGGCACCTACATGGTTTGGCTTCTGGCTTCACCTGTGATTAAGAGGTGACTGTACGCAATTGCCTCTTGATGCTCTCTAGTCTCTGTACCTTGGGAAGGCGGCAGGCCCCTTAGTAAAGGGGCAAGGACACAAGGAATTGAGAGGAAATATTTATGGATTTAAAATAAAAAAGCTACACAAGAAAAAAGCAAGCAAATAAACAACAAAAAACACCCCCACACAAAAGACCAAAACAGTCCTTTACATTTTAGACACACCACAAACTATTCTTAAGTTCTCTGGCCAAGGCTTGATAAGTGCGGAACATCCTAAACACGCTAAAAGTTTGTATGAGAAGTAGATGGAGGTATTTCTTTACAGGATGAGCCTTAAGACAAGTGCAACAACTGGAATGCGTCATCCACCAAGGATCACGGCAAAACCACACAGTATTAGAGGCACCCTGTGTGCAAAGGCATTAGGTGCCATACCTGCGATACGTCCTGCCACAGGCCCAACTGCCCGAGTGCCTTCTCACCTAGCCTTCAGCCGCCCCTCAGAAGGGTAGGGGTCCCCCTGTGTCCCATGTGCCTGTTCCCTGCAGGCATTTTGGAAACCCCAGGACGTCTCAAACATCCCTGTTTTGGCACTTAAACCCTGCTCTCAGTGCCTGTGCTTGGAAACTGAGCCCTAGCTGAAAACAGTAGTTAGAATTAAATTAAAGTAAATTTGTTAACAGGGCCCGAATATTAACATGCTTTATTTATCTCAAATTTATTAACATTCTTATGAGTCTCTGAAACACTTTATTACTGATACATGGGATTGTGCTGCTATAATAGGCTTCCCTGAGGAGTAACTAGGACTCCAGCTGTACTGCAGGATTTGCTGTACTATGTATTATAGGGTTAAACGGTGCTATCTGTTACCTGCACAACCTGCACATTGCAAGTGTAGAGGAGGGAGCTCATGTGAGAAACCTAAGTCTGCACTGAAACACTGAAAAGGTTCACACTATTGGTGAAAAAAAGTTAAGTGTCCCTTTCTCCAGCTGTAAGCAACTGGGTCCTATGATGTGGACTTGATGAAGGGAACGGAAATGCTCCACCGCAGAGGACATGAAGTGTGTTAGGTCCACCCACACCAGCGGCCTAGAGGTGTCACAGCACAGAGGGGCAGGGCATGAGGCCAGCTACTGCCTGTCAGGGAGAAGTAGCTGACGGTCTGCAGAGGCTACAGTGACACTATGCTGTGGAAATTCTTCCCTTCACTGTGAGGAAGAAAGATAATATTTCTTCTCATGCAGTATGGAGAAAGCCTGATGAACTCAACTGTTGATTGAAGAGGCATGAAAGTTGTATCGTAAGGGTTAAAATGGAAGCAGTTGGTACCAATACATGGCGGAAAGGTGGATAAATTCATAGAGAAGAATCGTTCTCTCTGCAATAGCCACGCATACATGAGATACTCAAAAAGGATTGTAGGTTACAGAAGCCCTCAAAGTTCAGCTTCGGGGTATTCTGCAGCACAAATAGGTCAAGGACACCCAACATTGGTTCTTTGTGAGGTGCAGTGAGGGTGACTGAGCTCATTTTCTACACGCTGCTCCCTGCTTACCTTGTAGTTAGGGTTGTGCTCTCCCTGATAACACAACCTTGGTGTCCCTTGCTGCAAGTTGAACTGATTAACTTATTCCTGCCTTTGGTAGACATTTAGAATACCTGATCAGCACCTGTTTTATAATTATATATATCTATCTATATCTATATATATATAAAGACTATTATGATGTCCCTACTCAGCCTTCTTTTTTTCTAGACAAAACAAATCCAATTCTTTTAACTTTTCCTCATAGGTCATGTTTGAGAAACCCCTAATCATTCTTGTTGATCTCCTCTGGAATCTCTCCAATTTGCCTTCATCTTTGTTAATGTCACCAACTTCAGCAGAAGTTTTGCAGCTTCGAGAACTGTTTCTTGCTGCAGAAGTCACCTGACACCCTGACCTTTAGCTCAACCATGAGAAATAGCATACAAGCTTCCTTAAAGAAAATGGTATTACATATATACTGTCATGTATACTCAGTGTCATGCCACCTGCTTGCCACATCAATGGACTATTTTGCCTGAACAGCAACAAAACAACAAACAGCAAGAAAAGCTTTTTTTTTTTGGTGAGCTTTTGTATAGACAGTCTTACTGTATAACTTAAAAATACAAGAAAGCACAGCTGAGCTGTTTTTAAATTCCACTAAAAACTCATTTTTTCTCTCCACAGCTCCAAAAAGCAAAGCAATTTCAAGAAAACAGAACAGCCTAACAGAAAACTGTGAAAAAGACACATACTCACTGTTAAGTTGATGTTAGCCAAAGTTACACAGGAGTGAGTAAAAGAGCCTGTTATTTTTATTTTTTTAAACAAGAGACTATTGCCATTATCTCATGCTGCACATTAAATGAGTGTAAGAGTAATGAGACAGGTGCGTAAGTTAAACTTTGCCTAGGTAGCAGCTCACAGGAGTTGTTTTCTTCACTGTAGCCCATGAAATCCAGCAAGCAGCACCTCCTACAAGAGCAGCCCCCAGGGAACCCCAAAGGCTGGTGCCATTGGGCACACTACTTGCCCCCCAAGCAGCCAGGCCCACCACAGAGCAGTTGGTTATGTTCTTTAAATCTTCCCTCATCTCCTATTTAACCCAATAAATACTTTTGTATCTGCTGCTGGGGAAGGCCAAACTCCCTGGCTGCTGATGGCCTGCGGGTGAGATGTGGGGGGGCAGTCCTGGACTCAGCAGCAGGAGGCTTGTGGGGTCTGGCCCCAGCTATGCTGAGGGATTCCTGCTACCTGGCTTCAGAAGGAAAATATGCCGAGAGCTGGAGAGCAGATCAGCCCACCTGAAAGCCTTCTCGTGCATAGGGCAAGGTGTGAATGGAAGGGAGAGCTCTGCTGCTAGGCTGCCAGCTGCAATCTCCAGCTCCAGGAGAGGGCTTGCAGGGGGATGCTGAGCAGATGGCAGGCAGCACCTACCTGGGCTCCATTAGCCAAGGGTGGTAGCACAGATGCTTCAGCTGCTCTCCAGAGTATTTCATTTTCAGGTACCTGGCTGTGTTGCTGTGTGCCTGACCAGCTTCAAAAAATCCCCCCTTCATCGCCAGACATGTGGTGACCTCATTATTTGCAGGGCAGCCTGGGTCCTCAGCTTCCTCATTGGCACTAGAGCCAAGGGGACAGGTGGGACACAGAAACGACTGTGGTCTGGTGCTGGTTGTCTCTGACAGGTCAGTGGCATTTATCGTCCGCCATAGAACAACCTCTTGAAGAGAGGTCTGAGAAGGTTTGCAGGAAAGCACAACAAATGGCCTATTATGAGGATTTCAGAGGAGGAAAATGTGTTTTTACAGCATGCTGCTTACCAAGAGAGGAGCATGCCGACAAGTGGGCTGTGTCCAGCAGAAGAGGGGTTAAAGCAGTTTTCAAAGTGCAGGAACAAGGCAAAGAGGGAATATTACAATGTCGTGGAGCATGTTTCTATGGGATCAGAACTGTTTACAATATAATGTGCACCAACCTGTGAGTTGGTATGGTTTTGCCTGCTGTTCAGTGCTTCCTGAGAAGCTGCTAATATACCATAGCTGATGAGACTGCTGTTTTGATCTCTCCCTCTGTGGAATCTCTTCTAGTGCCTTTAATAAAAGCCCTATTAAGGAAGTACAAGTGGGTGCTTTGTGCTTCTTCAATACATAACTTATATTTTTAACATTAAATACTCAAACGCCCTGAATTTGATTATGCTTTTTTTTTTTTTTTTTTTTTTTTTTTTTTTTTAATTTAATAGTTTCTTGCTGCAGACCTGCGTACATGTATCAGATTTCCCTTCATCTTTGACAAAAAGATTTTGGGTGTTCTCACCCCCGTCCATCCAAATCTTATGTTGAAAGTAAAAGGCATAATGACGCCTTGTCATTCAAATTGTTGTCTGGGGGCAATAGTTATATTAAAACACAACAATAAATAAATAAATAAATATATATATATATAAAGCCTATAACATTTTCAAAACATTTACAAAATCTGGGCCAATGAAGACAGAAAGGGTCATGTTCACTCCTAGAACAGGAGCAAGTATGTCCTGAAGGTTATGCATAGATTTGGTTCAGAGGAAGCTGGAGAATCTCATACATGTATATTTTGAAATCAGGGAGGGTATGAAATCAGCATAAGTTACAGCTGCCCTTAGGTGCTTTCTTTTGAGTGGTCAGTGCCACAATCATTCAGCAGAGCACATTGATCTCCCTGACTTTGGCAGAATTATAGAGGGTCTGTTTGCATGAACCATTGCTGAACGATTTATCTGATATATTAATCATCTCTTAGATATGAGTATCCAGACTGCAGATTTTTAATGTAATCCAATTTCCCTCCGGCAATCCTTTCCTTTGGTTGTTGCTGGGTTTTACTGTAAAATTTTAAAATTGCATTTTTTTTTTTCTTTTGGTGGTGGTCTTGGTGTCTATTTTGAAGTACCGTGAAGTACTGGACACCACATAGCAGCGTTCTGTAGCCTTCAGAGCTGACAGAGGGGTGCCACTCCGTGCTTCCCCTTTCTGACAGAAGCTCTGTTTCAGAAATGGATTTCTCTTTACGGTGGCAAATACAAATCGTGACCACATTTTTCTTTTATCTTCCAAATGCACATATCAGAGGGAAAAAGTGAACATTTTATCAGAGATTGGAAGATGGTTTATTGGGTCTATATGGCTATTTTGCCCATCTAGCAGTCCTGAGGCAGGCCGTGCCCATGCCATGGCCACGGCTCTAGGGCAGGCATGAGGCCTTGAGGCTAAGGGCAGCATCCCAGCCCTGCCAGGCAGACGAGAAGGCTTCCTGGCCATGCAGAGCACAAGCCTTGCTCATGCTGGCCAGGCTCCTGGCCCAGCACCATGCGGCCTTCAGGAGAGCAGACCTGGGCAGCCCTCCCACTGCTGGCCTGTTTACCTCATCCCCACCACCCAGACAGCACTGAAAGGTGTTGTGAGGAATTTCTCCATCTGCTCTGCCCTTCTCTGCAGCTCTGGGCATCGCATGCTCAACTTCCTGTCACAGGAAATAGGAATTAATGCAGAGAAGTCCGCGGCTGGCTCTGACCAGCCAGCCCCTGCCCTCCAGAGTTAATCTGCTGCTGTTCCTCCTATGGGCCCAGTGCAACACAGTATTAGAGATGGAGACACAACCTGCTTAGGCCATTTCTTGCTTCCCAGTTTCTGGTGTACCCCCATAATGAGTTTCTGAAGTGGAGTTTTAACTCCAGTAATTTCCAGATATTTGATGTGGGGAGCGCATTCTCCTGGGCTTCTCCAAACACAACCCTATGATGAATCCATGTTTTATCACAAGCCAGAGTGCACACAGAAAATTTTCAACCATTGAGAGGGACAAAAAGACATAATATTAGCCTGAAACAATTGCACTGAACTAAAGCACTACTTCTCTTTCCTAGATCTACTTTTAAGAGCCCTGTCAAAACAGGCCTTCAAACACATTTGATTGGGTTGGGGCTCATCATGCTGTCACCAACTCACTTTTCATTAGGCTGTTGCTCTCTGTTAGCCTAGCCAAGCAGAAGAACTCAAACACATGCACAAATTAAATCGACATCCAAACTCCACCAATATACAAAGCAATTTAAATGATATTCATTAGAGCGATGACAAGTCCTGATGAGGCTTTCAGGAGCGCAGTCCTTCAGCTTCTGCCGACTCAGTTTCATGGTCATTGAGGCGTAACTGCAGTGACTGTACCTCCAGTTTAGAAAAAAAGGAGCCGAGAATACAACTGCACTTCCTGACACACCTACCTCACTCTCCCTCTGCACAGGTTTACAGCTGAGCACAGATTTCAGGCTTTCCTCACAGTTCCTTGCAGGCTTTATATGCATGCACGCGTTAACAAATCCTCTTCCTTTCCCCATCACCTACAAATGCGCCAATTAAAAAGAATTCCGTTTTCAAGTAATTTCATTTCACTTGGCTAGAAAGGTCACTAACTCACAATTATGATGGCTATAAACATGTCCCCCGTTTCCTACCATCCAAGCATGAATGTGATAAGTTGAAGCTTAATAAAGAAGTATTTTTCATTGTTAATTTATACTAAAGTTTAAAAATTACCTTCCCTCCATTTATATTTTTGATATTAAAAAAAAAAAAAAAAAAGATGGACACTGTCTTCTCCTCAGGGAGTGGAACAGAGCTGACAGGTCTAATACAGGCTTTTCTATAGTGCCAAATCATTTGAAATTAATTTCCTTTGCAACCAAAATCCTTAATTCAGGCATCAAGAGGTAAGAAATCAGGAAATTAGCTCACTCTGTTACCAAGACCACTTTGCCACTTTCAAGTGCACTAGGGGAGAAGTGCACATCTGCACCCTTGTGCGACATGGTGAAAGCCCAGCACGAGAAGCGAGGGGCACCCATACCACTGCAGCCTGGCTGTGGCAGGAGCCCCTGCTAGGTCTGACCAATCCCACTGTTCCCCCAGGGCTGGGAGATGGGGGCATGACTGCCACCGCCTTTTCTTACTTCTCTTTGCTTGTTCAGGGACTACCTTTTCATTTCGTTGCAAAGACTAACAACTTTAAAACCACGATACAGCAAAACCTCTGGCCTGGATGGTAATTTTTAATTTTGCTTTTTAAACACTCCTACACTTTGGTATATAGCATGATTTGCAGTTGTGTAATTTCTTTTTAGTAAAGGTTATATACGTGAGGTTGGTGAGTGGTCTGGACATATCCATGCATCCCCAAATGTGCATCAGATTTTAATTCTCTTAAAATTCTCTTAACCAGAAGCGTGTTTCAAGCTATAAATATGGTGAAGTGAATCAAGTAACAGCTGCTGAGGAAGTTAATGTGTCCCACCTAAATATCATAACATACTGCTGAAAAGCAAACAAACAGCTACCCTAACATGTAAGCAGGATGCTAAGTAGAAAGACCTATAGATCTGCCTGTAAAAAAAAGGGGTTTCTTTAACACCACCACATTTGTCTATGTACTAGATAATGAATACAGTCCATAAACTAAGTATCATAAAGCTAAGTATTAGTAAAACTTAGTCATCTTTTTCATGCTGAACATTCACTTAAAATTATTGCCCCAAACCAAGTTCTGAAAATAGATTGTAACCTCGCTGATTATTCCAAGGCTTTCTGACCTATATAATGATGTGTTAATACATAATTCTGCTCCTTTTCATAAATGACCCTGATTCTTTCTTCCTTCACTGGTAAAAAGAAAAAAAAAAAAAAAGGCTCATGCAAATATTCTTCAATGAGGGCTGAAGTATTATAGACATGAATATATACGAGCTTTACATTATTACAGGATAATTACTGAAAACTCAACTAAATTCAATGCTACCACACCCTGAACAACAGAACTGCTTTCATATTCAGAGATAGCAGTCAGTAATTATTTCTTGGTCTCTCATTTGCCTACAGCAGGTCAACCAAGGGCTGGAAGGCACATCTTGGCACCAAGTCCCAGAAGAGAATTTACTGGGCCTTTTAGCTGGAGAGTATATGGATTTATTAGTAATACCTAAGGGAGTTACACAGTGTTTCCACTATGACCACCCAGTCAAGTATACATGGTTAGTTCACACAATTCAGCAACAAGTTCTGTAACTTTGGAACTCTTTTGTCTACTTTGTGTGATAAATTCTCATTTTATGACCATTTCCTGTATTCAGCTCTGTTGAGCAGTGTGGGTAACTGAGTAGCTAGCAAAGCTCCAACATATTGTTATAATAAAAAGTTACCTGAAAAAAGTAGGCAAAAATAATTGCAATAATTTGATATTTTTCTAAGAAATATATAAGGCTCTCTGGAGGTATATTTAAAAATATAAAATTTATTAAATTTAGCTTTATTACCAGTTGTCTCTGTCATCACTTGCACCACAGTTACTTCTTTTTCTGTTGCAGCTGAAAAAAGAACTTGCAAAATTAAAGGTTCTTCTCTTCTACACGACAGTACTTTTTTAAAATCTCAAAGTATAGCCAAAATTTTGCTGTCATAAAATGCAGAGTCATATCTGTGTCTAGCTTGATATACCAAGATACGTAGCTGCATTAAAATGCAACAAATAATTCCCATACTGATAACACTAATCTGCTTTGGCTTAGATAAAAAAATCACAAACAGTGTTTACCGTGAAAGCAACCACATAATTAAAACAACATAGTTTCAATACAAAAATAAAATATAATCAAGTTTCTAGAAAGATTTAGGTTTCAGAAACTCCCTTACACTACACTAGCTTACAGGTCATATTTCAGTTAATTACAGATTTCTTGCTAAAACTTTAAGATACATTCACTGTGGTTTTTGTTTTTGTTTCTTTTTTCTAAATGTTGACTTCAGTGAATAGCTCTCTAAGACTCTAAGATCTGGCATATTGATTTCTTGTTGTGAAGTGAGCTGTTCAAGCTCCATTTAAGATTTTCATCTTGCATGTAGCCCTGAGCACATCATAGCACCATAAATTAGTTAAATTGCACATTTATCACAAATGTTATTTTAAGATACTGCGTAAATGTGATGGCTGGAAGATATACAGTATGCTGCAACAAGCCACTACTTGGGTGGGGTTAGACCAGGGTCACCTTTACACACCTGTGATTTAAAGCTCTTCCCACCCATCACGATTTCATTTTTAAACTCTTTCTTGAGGTATTTTGTTTTCTCTCACACAGTCCACATCTTTCTAAATAAAATATCAAATGCAAAGCAAAAGTTGGAATTCAAATGCAAATTTTACAATCCTGCATTTATAAATTTATGTTTAATAGGACAAAAAAAATATCTTAACATAGCTAGGTTGGTGATTTGGTTAGCACTAATAGTTACCATGCCAATATACATATCAGTGTATGGATAAAAAGGACATTATTCTAGTTAATTGATTCTCTAAATTCTTCATAATGTGAAATCACATTGGTATGCCAGTCCTGGAGGTTCGGAAATGCAAGCTGAACTTTATTTTAATATATTTGAGATATGCAGCTCCTGACTAGACATTCATTTGCAAAGTTCCAAGCATGTTTTAAAAATACATTTTAAAAGTCATTTCTGCTGCACGTTAATGGACATGGCTGCTCCCTGTATTTTCACCTGCTGCATCTCCTCAATGCACATTCTGACCCAGAGAATCAGGCCCTGGAAGTGACTTTTATCAGACTGGATGATGCTACATGGTGTTTGCAGTCATCAATTCCTTGTCTATTTTTTAAGAATAAGGAACACCACACAAGACTGTAGTCTCCTGCTTTTACTCCCTCCCAAGTCCTAGATAACAGTATTGCATGTGGAGCTTTTAGCATTACTATTATAAGTCAATGATGCATCTTAAAAATAAATTGATAGACAATATATGCAATAATCTGTCAGTTTCCTTATGCGTGAATTTCTGTTTTGTAACCAAACACTATATTTAAGCTGCTCTAATTTTCAGAGGAGGAATTCTCTGCTGTAGATGAAGAAGCCTGGCCGTATTTAGATTTAGATCATATTTGCAAAAAATGAGGAGGGCCACCAGGGAGGCTTCATAGAAGACTTTGGCTGGCCAGGTTGCCTCTCCTCAGTACCTGAGGGGCACTCCTGGGACAAGGTAGGCAACCAGCAAAACTGCATGCTATGATTTTATTGCTGGAATTTGAGCTGAAGCCATAAACATTGACACACAAATGACCTTAACATCAGATACAACTGTGAGCCAAAAAAGATGGGAAGAAAACACAGCTAATCATTAATCCCATTCATTCGGTCTTTTTAGCAGTATTTGCTGCAGAACGCACAGAATGCAGTTACACTTGTGAAGATGTGGCGCTGGCTTTCACAATTAGAGTGAGAGGAAGAAGGGAAGAAAAAGCACAAAGCAGATTGAATTAGTCGCTTATTGGAAGACAGGTTTTTTTTTGTTTTTTTTTTTTTTTTTTTAAGAAAAGAAAACATACTGTACAAATGACATTCGGATGGTAGTTATTACTTGAAACATGATTCTTAAGTGCTGTAATGGTGATTTTGATTCCCCTGTAACCATTTCTAGACTCCAAGTTCACCTGACTGGCAAAAGACATTATTTACATGCATAGTAATATAGGTACTTTGGAGATGTAAATTGTTTTCAGTGGTTTTGATGGGGTGACCTGTCAACACCAGAAGTCTGTCATTATCATATAAATGCTCTTGCTTGTTTGCGTTTATTTGGCATGTGTTTATTCACCTTCCTTCCCTCCCTTGCTATCTGCTCTGCGTGTTGTACAGCAGGAGAGGGCCATCAGAGGATTCACTTCACAATCACAAAGTTTAAGTCGTCAGTTGCAGGTGACTACTCCTGTCACTCTGAAGTGCTTAGTGGCGGAAAGGGCTGTTCTAACCCATGCAACGCCTAGCGGTGCCACTTGTGGACTGTTCAATAGGTTCAGGAAGGCGTGTGAGTATCAGCATCCCACTTGTGCTGCATATGCAGCACAGCAAAACACCTATTTGCTTTGCCACACGTTGCTTCTAAACCCTGTCTTCACAGCCAGCCTTACCTGATGCATAAAAAGGAGTTATAATGCTCATTTTTTTGTTGGGGAGGGGAAGGAGGGAAATGGTTAATGCAGCCTTTGAATAAGTGCTACCCTGCTCTTTAAATGCTAAAGTTCACTAAAACTCCAGTGATTTATGTGCAGCTTTTGACTGCCAGCACCTGGCAGATGAAGAAACCTACTCAAGCTTCAGTCATAAACAGATAGCATACAATTTAATTTTAATGTGCTCGTTAGTCGTAGCACATTTCAGACATAATTGTGAATGCAACACAAAATTATAGCAAAAAGACAATTTTAATGCTGCTGTAGAAAAAAAGGTTATATGAAGAGTCATATAATGGTGCTTCATTGTCAACAACAAAACAGGGCACAGAGTGCATTACAGTGTCTGTGCTGTTTACATGCCAATATTTTATACATAGATTCTCATATGGTGTCAGCTGTCAGTTACTTCTGCAAATTAACTGCCAAAAATGGAGACGAACAGAATCACTTAGTGTGCTGGTAACCACGGGTTACCTTTCATATGCCTAAAGATAAAGCTGCAGTATGGAATCTTGGGAGAATAATTAGGCAGAACAAAACAGAAAGTTACCAGTTGAAATAAAAAGGCATTCTACAATAGGAAATAACAACCAAGAGCGCTTATAAATAAGTAAAAGAGGTTATATCACAGAATGCCTCATAACTTTTAAGCAAAGTACTACAGTACAAACATTTTAAAGGCTTTATCAATGTTTAGGAAATAC
Organism: Netta rufina; assembly: GCF_964035555.1. NCBI lineage: Eukaryota > Metazoa > Chordata > Aves > Anseriformes > Anatidae > Netta > Netta rufina. The sequence continues at coordinate 20,734,551 of NC_140136.1, forward strand.
AGTACAAGTTTTCAAATAGATTTAACCCTTTGAGCACTGAGTTTGTTTTGAATTTTCTCTTTTTATTTGATTTTATTTTTTTTACTAATAAATACCTTTAGAAGTCATGTTGTGCAAAACAGTTATAATGCATGCCAGGAATGCAGTCCATGGCTTCTGTTTCTTCAGACAGTTTTAAAAAAAAAGAAAAAAAAAAGATAGCAACACTAATAAATATGTATAACTTAAACATGAACCTCTATTAATATAGATGTACTGTATGGCGAAACAAAACAAAACATACTTTGCTTTAAGAATAATGTTTCTGAATACTCTATAAATGCTATCTGTGGTATCTTTCATCATATAATTTACAATGTTTGGATGTTAGAAGAAAAACAGATCTAAAAAATGAAATATACACTATATATAAGTACAGTTCATACCTGGGGCTTATCAGGTACAAAAAACACTGTTGCTAAAAATGCTGAAGAAAAAGAAAAATAGCATTAACCACAACCACATTTTTCATAAAAGATTTTGAAATCTATACAATATATACACCTATGTTTCAATGTGAAAATTATATTTTTAAATTTCAAGGTGTGAGACACCTCTGCATAAGTGGAGGTTCATATTAATAATAAGAACTAAGCTGGTAAAGTGTTTTTTTATTAAAAAAATAAAAATAAAAAACAACAACAAAAAACATATCCATACATTTTTACCAAATTAATGCAAAAGTGCTTCAAAGTACTCAGAGGGCTAAAGATTATAGGGTGAGAAATACCAGCACACTTAGGTCACATGAAAAAAGTGCACCAGAATTAGTTATAAATGCTTAATTAAACTGTCTGTTAATGCATGCAGCTTGATGCATCAGAGGGATGCACAGCAACTAAATCCAATTTACACAAAGTTCCAAACACTTACCACTGCATTTTAACCTTCATATTTTACCAGTAACAACAGCTGATTATGCACCTCTATTTAAACACTGTACAGTTATACAAAACAGTTCAGCCCAGAGCGACTCTGGAGTTAAAATAAGAACATGTGCCAAGAACTAAACAGTAGCTTTAAGGCGTCTTTGACAGTTTTCCTCAAAGCAAATTACAGTTATTCTAATCAAAACCAAATGCTACTGCTTCTCTAACTCTGAAACATACAGAAGATGATCCTCTGGTGACTTCCCATGTGTTTTACTAAGATGAAGTTTAACAGCATGCTTGCTTGCAAAAGTCCTGTTACAAAGTTTGCACTGGTAAGAAGTTCCAATATCTTCCTCTGGAGAGGATGTCACCAGCTTTTCAGACGGTGACTTTGCTTGTGCTATCTGATTGTTAATCTGTTCACTGGACAGTTTGGACAAGTCTCTTAACCTGAAACCCAGATGTGATTCAAGATGACTGATATAAGTTGAAGGAGTTCTGATCTGTGACGCACAGTCATTACAAAAGAACACTGGATGCCCAGTGTCCAAATTTTTAAGGAACTTAGTTCCCCCCGTCCTTCGGAGCTGGTATTTCACATTGGCTAGCCAGTGGCTAATTGTGGTCATTGAAAGTCCTGTAAACCTGGAAATGTGCATTCTTTCTTGAGGGCTCAAGTCTGACATGATGTATTTACCCTCTGAAGTCTGCCGTAAACTAGCTGCAAACTGGGCCTGCAAGATGAGCAAGTGCTGAGGGTTCCAGTTAGACTGACGTCCCTTCCTTTTCTGAGCTGGTGTACTCTCTTCTGGTTCCTCTATTGTGGTACCATCAATGTCAGATTTCTCAGATATGCTGGAAGGTGTGGAAGATTTTGATGTGTGACTTTCTGTCAGGTTCTTCAGCATATCAGATATATCTGACAAGGCATTCTCGCGTAGCGGCGAGTTTGACATGAATGACACGACTGCAGATGTCTTTGCTGTTGTCACTGTAGATGAAGAAGATGCAGAAGATGTCGATGTGGATGACAAAAGCGCTGAACCCAAAGAGCAGCTTTTGTCACTCTTGCCTTTCGTCAAATCTATGGGTTGGTCATTGTTGACATGATAAAAATAACGGTCTAAGTGGTCCGTTTTTTTGGACTGTAGAGGTGGGGTGGCTACTGCAGCCTTTTCTGCCAAACTATTGCTCATTTTAAAAAGCATGCTCATTGGGTCCAAAGCAGGCAAAGATGGCTTCGCAGCCTTCCCAAGGTGAATATTCATGACAGACTGCAGTGCACTTAATGGATTTACAAATGGCTGTTCAGGAGGGTGATCAGTAATGATAGCTGTGCTGCTACTTAAAGAACTTACAATTGATTTAACGGGTTCTTTCCCATTTTCCACAGGTTCTACAGTTGGACTGTCCTTGCAGCCATCTCTCTGAGGGACTGGGCTGTTCTGCTGGCTTTTAAAACCACCATCATTGGAGGCATCCATTTTAAGGGGTTCACTGACTTCACTACTGCATGGTGAAGGTGTTGTACGCTTCATTGGAGAAAGCTTTCCTTCAGGCTCTTTCACTTTCTCCTCCACTTTAGCCACCTTCTCAGTGACTTTCTTTACCAATTCTTCCATGGCGTGAAAGTTTGTTTTTGGCACAGGTGAGGTCTGGCTGCTTGGCGGAGACACCAAAGGCTGGTTTTTAGATGGTGATACTAGTTCATTGTTTCCAAACACAGGTTTTAACGGTGTACTTTTGCCAGATGAACCCAATGATAGCTTCATCATATTTGGCAGCTGATAGGCAGCATGAATGCTGGGGTAGCCACCCCAGCTTGGTGTGCCATTCTGGGCCTTATTTATAGCTGATGTAACTGTGTTTTCTAAAGATTTCAATATATCTAGTCCCCCTTTAGGGCTTTCTTCTAGGTCATTTTCAGTCAAGTAATGGTACTTTGAAGAAATATCGTATTTCTCCTCATCTCCACTTGACTTTTCTTTGTCCTTCATTTTGTCATCAGCAATGCTTCTTTCTTTATCTACTTCTTTTTTTATTTCAACATTTAATTTAGGGGAAACACTAGATGGTGTATTGGAAGGAGATGTAAAAGTGGTGGCAGCTAGTGGCACAGACTGGACTTTCTCATCTACTAAGGATGTTATTGTAGGTGTTGCTGGGGCTTCTATAATTGGCTTCCCTTTTTTCATGGCAGAGTTTGTGACTTTAATAAAATGTCCCGTCACCATCATGTGAGCAGTGAGTTCCTGCAGAGTGTCATGTGAACTTCCACATTCCATGCACTTCAGAATTTGAGATTTCCTTGCCTCAAAGTGCCAGGCATAGCTCGCACCATTCTGGTGACCATAGCGATTATTTGGTGTAATGTAGGGATTGGAATTCTTTTGAAGTGCATCATTGGTATCCAAGATTGTTGCTTTTGGTGTCCCACCTGTGGAATCTGGAGAACTTGGAAGTTCAAGCTCTAGTGATGCTTTCTTTCTAGGAGCTGGGATAATTTTTGCTGCTACAGGTGTAACAGGTTCCTTCAGAGGCACTTTTTGGTAGTGTTTTGTTTTGATCATATGAACACTCAAATCCTGAAGAGATTCAAATGAATGACCACAGTACATACACTTTAATACTTTCTGGGCATCTTCTTTCCCTTCCATTTCAAGCAATGAGCGTTTACGAGGTTTGGACCATCTTTTAGGGTTATTGTTATCAGTTTCATGGTTGTCATCTCGATAATGTCCCGTTTCATTCATGTGCACTGTTAATTCTACTAAAGTATCATAGGCAGCACTGCAGTCTTTACAGCGGAATTTACTGGCTCCAGTAAATATAGAGCCATAAAGCTTACTGCTTTGTCTGTACAATTGAACTGTACTAAAAAGGCTCGGTTCAGGAAGAATTCTGCTTTGAGAAACTTGCTGCAGTGTTTTAGCCATAGCAGTCTGGTGCCAGTCAAAGCTGCCACTTCCACAACTGCTGCTGCTGCTGCTGCTACTGCTGCTGCTACCATTGTTTTTTTCTGAAATAGGCTGGTGAATATTCAAATTGAGATTGGACCAGTAGGAATTGGAGAGAAAGTTATTATAGACAGCTTTCATTTGTTCTAAACTATCAGATACAGTAGAGTCTTCGAGTGGTATTGAAACCTCCTTGTTCTCTTCTTCATTTTTAATAGAACTGCTCTCAAAGTCTGCCATGCGGTCACTTGTCTCACTGATGTGTGACTCACTGTCCATTTCATGGCTAGAAAATTCAGCAGCTGGAGAATTTTGGTAGCTTTGGCAGTTCTTACTGAAGTCTTTCTCTGGACATATATATTTTGCTGAAGGCTCACCATCAACTGTGTTTTCATCAGGTTCCACATCTTCTTCCACCAATGCTGCTGCTTTTAGTTCGTCTGAAACATAAGCTATTATGAAGAGAAGAAAATATGTTAGTTTCTACCGATCGTACTTTCACTCAAGTGTTTCAGCCAAAGAACTGCACTTATTTGTAAAATTAAACAGTTAAAATTTAGTGTTTCTTCTGAGCAAGAAAAAAATCTGCTCTTCAAACATAATTTGCCACCTTATTCTTCTCAAGGGGCAACAGCTTGAAATTAAAACTAAATTTGAAATTAATGAAGCACATTCTGGAGGTGGCATTCATTTCTAAAGTAATAAATTACTTGTATCAACCTCAGAGACAGCAGTTCCTGTCTGTCAATTAATATGTCTTATGCTTCTCCTACCCCTAATGCATTTCTTAACAGACAGATTCACAATTTAAATTAAGCAAGCATTTTTTGCTCATTACAGTTTTGAGACTCAATCTTTAATAAATATAAAGTACAAGAAACATCAAAAATTCCGACAAAGTAAAAAAAAAAATAAATCCCCAGTTGCAATAATTAAAAAATGAGATTTTCATGAAGTTATCATTATTAGTAGTTATCATATTTTGAGAGGAGGAGACAGTAAAAACAGGTGACACAACCTTCTGAAACAGCTCACTAACAGCAATTTGAAGATATTCATTATGGGTGTAACAAATGACCCATTCACATTTAAGTGTACCTTTCTCAACAAGAAAGCCTATGCAGAATTATGTCAGGAGCTAGTTCAAGAAAATTGGTATGCTGTACTCATTCTTGCTGTATAAATATATACGAGACCTTCCAGTGGACCTTACAAATGTCAAAGTGTTTGCTCTTTAGACTACTTTGTCAATATTTACTCAGCATAAACTACACAGACACCCAACAGGGATCCTGTCTTTTTTTCCTCCTCAAGTAATGCAACTGGTGATTTAAATTTAAGATACTCTTCCTAAATAGGATAGTTGAGAACTGACAGTAAACATGTTCTATTTTTCCACAGAGCTTCTGTGCACGTATTCTACAGATATTAAGTCTACCTAAATTTTTCCTTCAGGAAAGGAAACTACAGTAACATTAGGAGAGGGATCAATAATTGATCAAAATAATCTATTTCTATATAGTGCATTAATTTACAGCTAAGAAAGCAAAATAGATCATGACTGTCCTGTATTAAGTGGAATTTAAAATGTGCTTGCAATCTATCACAAATTTAATTATAAACTTGAAAAAAACATGTTTCCAGTAGACTCTGTGGTTGAGGACACTTGACTTTTGACCTTCTTCTCTGCAACACAGCTGGAATGTATGGGTATCTGTATTGTAAACACCTTAAACAATCTACAGCTTGTTTATTCAGGCAATAGTGCTAAGAAGATAATGATTAATATCCCAAGAAGAGGAAAAAATGTGGGAGAATACTATAGTAGATGTCATATATACAGTATTGAACCTTGCAAACTTATTTCAGTGAAAATATGTTTACGTGTTGTCAGAAAACCAAAAAAGACAAACAATTGTTAAAGCAAGAATGTAATCAGGCTTTTAGTTTCATAAGAATATTTCTTCATTCTGTTAGGAAATACAAAATATTCACTACTATTTCTCACGTGAATGAATGGGAACAAATCTTCCTCTAAGCATGGAAAATTATAATCTGATCTACAGAATAGCAGCTAAACCTTTGAAGGCACAAACATAACACAATAGTAACAGGTAATTGTGATTAGATGATTTAAGCTCAGGTAATTTCAACACATTTCAAGAAAATTCATACAGCAAGGCTCCTATTTTTAACATTTGGAAGAATGTAGTTTGAAAGAATTAAGTTAAAAACTTTAAATTATTATAAGATGTTTTGAAGATGCTGATAACATCTTTAAAAACATATATATGTGCTCTCATGAAATAGAACGTCTCTCTTTTTCTCTATTTTATGCTTTTTCAGAATGTTTTGAAAGAATTAAACAATCCTTATTTTACGCGTGCTACAGTCATGCTGGCAATCTGTAGTCAGAATCAGTGCCTACCAAGCAAATACATGCAATGAAGCCACAATAATGAATTTATCATCTAACAAGATGGATTTCATACAATACTTTCATTCCCTGATAGATGGTACAGATTGCTTTTGATTTTATTTGTGCATTCATGTTTGTAAACTCTACCAAAGTCTTCAGCAAAATCTCCAGCAAAGCAGACCAGAGCTCTCTAGAGCTAAAAAAAAAAAAAAAAAAAAAAAAAAAAAAATTAAATAATGACTAGTAACTTGTAAACAATTGACAACCAACTACCTCCATCTGAACTATGCCAAAGATCCTAGTGATAAGAATGAGGAAGGATGGAGGGAAGAAATGACAGCATGAACCTATGATTTGGAAGCAAATGTACCCTTTTTCTCTTCCACCTTGTCGAAACAATTTTTCTTTTACTACTCTCATTCCTTTGCCTCATGTGAAACTGAAGACTCCCTTTTTAAGAGGTAAAGAAAATCCAAGGTTATTGAGGTTATTGTCACCCTGCCTGCGTTAGAATGATCTTGTGCACGCCTGCAGTCTGAGATGAAAGACCAAAGCACCCTATAAATGTACCTTCACTCTTTCTGTCCACTGGGTACTAGCACGAGCGTGTGCCACCCACTCCCACACACCACGTACCAAAGCCCTGGGCTGGGTCCCTGCATGCCACTGAAGTGCTCCCGCCGACCAGTGCTCACCAACACGGACAGGGGGCACAGAACCAAGTCCCTAATTAGTGTGGTATTCTTTACACTTTTATTTCTCTTAGCGCTGAAATCTTGTGAATTTTGTTTGGATGAAACACTTGTATTGTCACATTCACCGTTTCTTTCAAGAGTGACTTTTACATTAGGGAAAACCTCCAGCAGGCGGCTCATTTAAATGTAAATCTATTTACCTTTCATGCTTTCTTTGCCCTTTTCACCAACTATCAAGCATATTTGCGTGTTAACCAGGAGCTGCCTCTTCTATAGCTGTTCTCCTTCCTAAACTCAAGTTGTGAAGCCAAGTTGTGACATCAGTCTTTGATCCAGATATGTGGGAAATGAGGAATAAACAACAGCGTGGAATTTAACCCAGCAACCTGCAACTTTAATCAAGTGACAGTTTGAACAACTCCTTCTGCTCCCTGCACAAGGGAGAGGAGGGATGAAACACAACATTACCCCCTACTCACTCAACCAAAGGTGTATACAAGCGATGACTGTGTTCAGGGAAACATCTCAGCCTAAGACTTAAGACACGGTCCTAAGCAGTTTGTGCCAGTAGCTTCTAACATCTTATTCCAAGGGTTGGTCACCTACCACATGCCTTCAGGGCTGAAGTATGGCATCAGAAGACAACCCATCAAGTCTTGGCCAACCTGCAGTGGCAGACTCAGCCATTTTCAAAGGTTTCTGCACCACTACAGGTAGGTTTACAGTGGCTGAAGAGCTCACAGCTCCCTAAGGCTTTGTCCTCAGAGAATCCATCAGCAGGTAATGGATGCACTTCCTCCTCAGAAAACCCAACTGAATTGTTATCAGCATGTGGGAAAGAAGGGGATTAAGGCCAAATTTTAGTCTCACACCACAGGGGAGTATGGGATTAAGAGCACTGGAGGAAAGGAGCCCAACTGCAGCTAAGGGAACCTCTGATCCAGTGTGAGGTTGTGCCTCACCACAACCTGCTCAGAGGGAGATGATGACTGGCATTCTGTCTGGATGCAACAGACAGAAGGACGAGGAGGGCAGTGCTGAGAAACTTCTCCTTTGGTTAAGTACCTACAGGAAGAGCAAAGAGACTATGAAAATGGAAAATAAAATCAGGAAGAGATGGTTAAAAATAACAAAACAAAATAAAAAAACTTTTAATTGAGATTCACTGCTGACGGAGAGATTGTCTTTAAGAAGCACTATCTCAGTCCATATTTACTCAGCTGTTTGCTTCTTATTAATAAAAAAGAGAGACTCCTGGTTTGATATGTTTCAAGTGTAGAGTAAATGCTTGAAACAGCAGGGCATCTGTACAACTGTTCTTCAACACCTTGACAGCAAAGTCTGAGGGGAAAAAAAAAAAGACTTTAAAGGCAATTCTAACAGCAGAAGTTAATAAGAATGGAAATGAAAGAAATTATGTGCTTCTGTATTTTTGTTTTTCTTTTTCTAGTGTAAAAGAAGAATAAAAAGTCACCATTCCCAAAAAAGTCTGTAGTTTACATTTTGCAGGACACCATAACACACAATAAACTGCCTGCAAGTTGACAATGTTGTCACTGTGACATATCTGACAAAAGATGGGCAGTGGTTTTGTGGGGAGGCCCTCAGTTTCTAGAGATGAGGATATCCAAGGGATTATTGAACCTATTGCAGGTACAGCTATTGAGACGTTGAGAATGGTTCCCTCATTAATATTTATTAAAATTATTAACTAAATTGCAAGGTAAAAATGAAATTAACACATTTGATATAAATACATAACTGTAAGCTGTGGTATAATGGAATTCGTTTCCATACAAGGGGGAATTACCTTCAAAACCAAGCTATGGATCATTTCTTTGCCAATGGAAATAAATGGTGATACATCACTACCCAAAATGATTTAGTGCATATTGTTTATACACTAATACACTCATGTACCTCTCTCTACACTGACACCACAGGCACTATAGACAGCTCAGACACTATCCAAAGCCAGAGAAATGTCATCAGCCCATTATGTTTTTGCAGAGCTGGAACAGCCACTGCTCCACTGACCTCCCGGGCCAAACTTTGCCACCTCCCGAGGTGCCCACTAGCACCACAGCCCCTGGCTCGAGCCTCGTCTATGAGAGCTCCTCGGTAGCACTCAGATGAAAATGCGGCCTGGCTCTCCTCCCTTCCATGGCAGCATACACGCAATGTCCACAATGTGGTCAGACATGCACCTGAAGTTTCTTTGGAAAAACAAAACCCTAGCATTAAAGACATACTTTACTCTTCTCCCAAACCCAATTAATTGCAGAATTCTTCTCACATTTCCTGAAAAAAATGCATCTGAGACCATATATTTTGGCTTGGATCTATCCAAATATTTCATTGCTATACTTTTGCAATGTCTTAATTATGATTTTTTTTTTTTTTGCCAAGACTTTGATTTTAATTAGCTTACCAGAATATATTTAAACTAGAATATAAGCTCTTTGCTTGAAAAAGTATCAAAACATTCAAGTATTCTTCCAACATGAAAAAATGCTTGACTACAAGTTCATCAAAACCATTCAATTTCTTGGAAGTATTTTGATTTAACCAAATGGCCTTTTATTAAAAAAATGCAACCAACTTTATTACTTATTTATGTATAGTTTGAAGTCATCATGTAATGCTAAAGATCATTTCCCAAACCACCTAATTTTTGATTGCATATTGAAACTTTTAAACCCTTAAAAAAAAAGGGAATCCATTTACATCTCACACTTCAAGAACAGAACAGAAGACAGATGCTGGGAGCTGGAAGGCTCTAGCCACCTAAGAAATTACTTAATTATTATTATTATTATTTACAATTTGAGTAACCTATGAAAAAAACCTCAAGGAGTCTACAGTTTCTGTGGGATCATTCAGAGTCAAGATGGGGCATGGCCTGAACACAAGTCAAGAGAAAGCCAACAGCTTTCCTGAGACGCTTTGACTGTGCCAATGGACATTATACACAAAATTAATGAACAGAGGCAAGAGAAAAACAGCCAGTGGATGGAATCAAAGACCTAATGCAACTGTAGGCATACAAAATAGTTCTATCAGTCTGTTAGAAAACTCCCACTCCTCAGGCATTCCACTTACAGGAAGAAAGGCAAACATCCCACCCACGAGTTATTTCTATACAGAGTCTGACTGATAATTTGCATGTAGCTGAAACTATGTTTGAGACTTCAACATGTGGCAGAGATGTCAGTATATTCCTAGTGAGGCAACAGAAACAGGAGGCCATAGTGGCTCCTGGTTTACACGAGTGGCACATGACTACACTGGCGTGGCAATGCTGATCAGCCAACACCTTGAGCGGGACGTTTTTTTTTGTTAGAAAGGTCAAAGGTTCTGTTTCATAGGGGCAGGACTGTCTATTATGGGAGATAAATGTCATTTCCAAGTGGAGAGGTCAGCACTGCTCTCACCTGTTGGCTGAAGTAGCTGGTACCTTGCACCAAGGCACGATCCTACTCCAAGATTATTCTGATTATTCTGCCCACTGGCAAGGTCAAGAATATTAATTTGTAACATGTTAATTTGATGTGGTGTGCATGGTTCATGCTAGTTTAGCTGGATTTTTGTATGTTGATACATCTGCAGACTTTGCATGACAATAATATTGTAGTATGAAGTTACTGGGAATCGGCACGGATGATGCAACACAGCATGCCAATTTAATGGGTAGGTATCATTAGGCACTAGAAACTTTGAACTGTACTTGTGTTTGTTCCTTCGTGAAAATACTGCAGCTGTCTGATACAGAGTTCACAAACAGGCCAAAAGCATCCTGGCCTGGTACTACATTTGGAGCAACTTCTGAGAGTTCAGATCAAATGTTAAGTGCTAAGAGTTGAGAATTACATGGACAAGAATACTCAGGGAAGAGATGATAACCAGGACTGAGTTCATATATCATTAACGTGTGGACCACCTAGACTCAGTAAAGCAAGCACCTCTTCCTCATGTCACTGTATTCCATAGTCCCTTGCCTTTCGTGTACTTCAAAGGAGGGTACAGAATTCAGGTCTCCTGTTCAATTCAGACTTTACGCTGACATACAAAAGGTATCATAGAGAGAACCTACAAGTAAAAACAGTAAACATTCAAAAATTTCTACTAATTCTGCTAAAGCAGGCATTCTTTTTTTCTGGAACCTAATACTGCTCAGTCTTTTTTTTGTTTTTATTCCTGTTAAAAGCACACATTCATATGCTATCTCCTTCATTAAATACAGACCTGAAAAAATAGAATGCCATTATATTAAATGCTGTCTTAGGAATGACTTCGCAGCATTGGCCATCATTCCACTTTGGTGTTCAAAAGCTCCAATGACTGTTTTACTCTTCACAGCAATCCTGTGGAAGAAGCATTCTTACTCACAGTTTATAGCTATGGCCCTGGAAATCCAAAGTTAAAAATAACTTGCCCAGTGCCAGACAAGAAGACAAGTAAAGAAGCCTGCAACTCCTGTAGGTTAATATATATAACACAGTTATTTACACAAAGCATGAGAAAAAAGCTTAAATCTGTGTTTTTGTTCCTACGTTCCTTCACAGTATGTTTATGCGAGTGCAATTTATGTGTGTAACTGAAGAGAATTGCTAGTTTTCAGCTTAAAAAATTACTAAGGATAAAATACCCAGTGAAATGCCCACATGTACACATACTGTGCAAAATCTAGAGCCTGTGGTTAAAAAATCTCCACCGAACCAAGCTGCTAGAATCCAGTAAATGCTGAATCTGCATACTGCCAGCAAACTCCTTATCACAATGGGGAAAATAGGAAAGGTTTTTGAAATGAGGAAAGGAATTGTCACAACTCTTATCCAAAAAGCTTTCTGCTCCCAGCACAGAGCAAGACTCCAGGTAAGCTGTGAATGTCTGCTCTACCAGGGCAGCGTTGGAGATGTAACACGATGGATCATGCCTCCCTCCTTGAAAGCCATGCTCTGCCTTAATTTCTGCCCGGGACCTGAACTCCCTGAATTCAACCTGCTGAGCAGAGTTTTTCTAAAATCTGCTCAAATTATCCACCCAAGAAAAGTAACACCACGTCTTCCTAACATGGAAAACAGCACAAGCTCATATCACGCTGCAGTGCACATAGGGTTGTGTGAGGATCAGTCTGAGATCTGTCTCACTTAGAGAGCAGATCTGCAGGAAGTTTCTAACACGAAGGGATCTGAAAATTGACAAAATCTTTCAGAGACTCAAGGTCCAAATTACTCCCATGTATAATGTACTGAATCATATGGGTTTTAAAAGAGAATTCCTCATGTAAAATTTGCTATCGGATGTCAATATTGTACAGTTGGAAGAGAACGCCATGCTTATGAGAATAGCTCAGAGGGTATGGCTGGTCAGGAACAACCAACTTTTTTTTTGGTTGTCCTAAATTTGCAGTCACACATACATGATAGAGCTGACTTCCAAAAATACTGCTGCGCAGAAGCTGGGAGGCAGTTTATGTTCCACTCTACGTGCCCACGGCTGACAACCAGCAGCAACGCAGGATCACAGCATCCAAGTGGAAAAGCTGAGAAACACAGTGGGCTCCTGCATGGACAAAAGGCCCTCACTTGCTATCATGTTTTGCATTTGGGGGGAGTAGACATTTTGACAGCCCCTATGAGCATAAGCCTGAAATTTCTGTCTGATCCTGCTGAAATAGAAAAAGGAGAAAACAAGGTCTTGGCCTTCTCTGTCACTGCAAAAACAGTCTTTCTCAAGCACTATTGAGACTAGATCAAGTAGGTAAGTAAGAAACAAGGACTGTGAACACCCAGTGGGAATTCTCAATTGCTGTTTGGTTTGAGTAGTTTCATGGTCATCAATACTCACAGAGTACCTTCCTCTTCCTCCCCTCCCCACCTCCAGGTTACTGGGGAAGGCTGGGGAAGGGGTACCCTTCCTGCAAGAACACCAGAGTTACAAACGCACATCACACACAGGGGCACACAGCTTCCCGCTTGGAGGGTTGAGAGCCACCTAACAAGCCACGGAGGGGAGACAACACCAGAGGAAGGATTCAAGAGCCAGACACAAACTGTTGAAGTAAATAGCTCACAAGCAGCCCCACAGTCTGAAAGCATTCACATAAACTTAACAAATACAATTACAATGTGCATTAGTAACAGGAAAAAAAATCTACATTTTCTGTATAAATTATTCATTACAAGTAAATGTGATCCACTCCTAGACAAAACTGGTTTTGTGTTGGTTTCTAAGACAGTTGCTAGGTGTGAAGTACTACACACATGTTAGAATTTCCCACTCCATGCAAGCACATATTACAGCAGGAAGCACATATTACAGCTTGATTTTGATTTAGGAGGGACACTGGGTTTTGGACTCTTCACAGAATTTTTCTAGGCATAGAATTACCATTTCCTCTAGTAGACAAAAATGTTTACTGGAATACACAAAGAATAAAAAATAAATGGATTTTTAAAAAATTATTTTTAATAAAAGTCACTATCAACATACTGATAAGAACAAGCCAAATTATCTGTGTGAATTGGTACTAAAATATGCAGTGACACAACCTCTGCTTGATATCAGCATTTGGGTGGCATCTTTTAATCACTGAAAAGCACACAGGGCATTCACCAAACAAATACAAGATTCACAGCCAACTGCAGGATAAGCAGGCATGAGCATAAAAGTTCTCAATATGGCTCTAATAGCTCTTAATTATTATAATCCTTCACTGAGCAAACAGATGTTGTAAGGGAACTTTACTTTCTTCAAATGCAGTAATCAAACCATTCTGCTTCTGCCCTGCCTCTTTTCAGTAAATGCTTTGTATACTGGAGTGGAAATAGCAAATTTAGTGACAAAATGACCATTTAATTGTCACAGAAATCTGTTTCTGAACAAAACTGATGTTGTCATTTCTCTTTATCCACATTTCTCTGAGCCTTCTGATTGCAGTTTAGAATTTTTTGGACTAAAAAAATCTTACACCTTACTTTCTATAATCTTCCCACATCCTTGGTTGCTCCAAATCTGCCACATCTTACAAATTTTACAGTGACCAGAACACTGGCTTTGTATATGTTTAACCATACTAACATTAACACACATCTCGATCTGCAGCCTTCATTTTTCTTGCAAACTTGAAATTCCTATTGATGCCCTTTATACAGTAGTTTCAATAGCTATTTTGGTTGCAGTGACTACTTACAATAAACTCCATACAACTGTATGAATGGTATAGGAGAAATCCAAATGATTTCAATCACAATTTCAGCTATTGTGAACTTGTACTTATAATGAAGTTTCTCCATGAAAAAAAGGAGTTCACTGTGGGCCAACAAAGCTTTGTGTCCTTTCAGAGTTTTTATTCAGCCTTCATTTAAGAAAAACAACTATTGACTGCTACATGAATCCTAAGACTTAGAGAAAGCAAAGATCCCAAGGCTTACCTCTACAAGATGGCCCCAACTTGTTTTGTATGGAAAGCAAAAAAAAAGCACTGAATATTCATTTCACTCATTTGCTAACTATACTAATATGCTCTTTTGTAAATGAGTCTCTATCTAGCACTAGCTATTGAACTGAAGGATATTTTAATAGGTGGGTTTTGCTATAATGCCACACTAAGATAATGTGCTGGAAACAAATGGTTCACTGATTCCTGAATAGAAAATTTGCTGGAAAACCCTGAGAACTAGAAGATGAGGGGGGAGAGGATTAAAATGCTTCTTCAAAGCCACCAACCAAACCCTTGTCATTTTTAAAAGATGGTCCTATGGCACAATATGAATAGTTTATAGCCACAATTGTGAACATTCAATGTCATATAAGAAAAGACACTTGTCAAGAGCCTTTCCCTTACAAGCACCCTCATCATGACCTGTGTTAATGAAGTTAATTGAATTTAAGATCAATAATGGTTAATTATTGCAATTTGACATTCTGAGATAAATGGCTTTAAGACAGAGAAATGTGTGTGTATGTGAATTCTCTCCAAGAAGGTGAACACGTTACAGCCTAAGAGGGATCACACACTCCTTCCATTGATCCTGGTACAATCTGATCGACCTAATCCTCTGATGAATGTGGGCTTTTCACAGCTACAAGTAAATGTTCTACAAGACTACTCTAACCCTTGTCACTGACCAAATCTATATGAGCTGTACACTACAAATCTATTGAGATAGATTAAAGAACTGCTGTAGAAACAAGAGATGCTTCAATAAAGATGAAGGTTTATTATACTAACTACAAACATTGCATGCAGTATGTAATTATGAATGCTTATGGATTATAAGAGCTTAATTTTAGTCAGTTGGATGTAAGTGGTCAAAACTGAACAACAGTGTGAAATTATAATAATTTAAAAAAAAAAAAAAAGATAAAAAATAATCCAACAACAACCCTGAATTTGATGACTTATCTGTGAACATTCGTCAGTAAGTGATTTCGAAATCATCCTTGAAATGTGCAAGATAACAAGATGCCCATGCTCATAGACAAGTATTTATTTCATAAAGTCACTCATCAACCCACTCCATTTATTTTTTTGCCTTTTTTTTTTTTTTTTTAAGTTTACTTTCATAGTAGTTCCTCAACAGGAAAACATTTTTTCAAACATGTTAGTAATGATATTCTTATATGAATACCGAACTAGTAAAATGACCACTTACAAGATTTATAATGACAAAGTAAATGTCAAGGAAAAAGTATTACTGATTGCAAAGCACTGACAATAAAAGCCGCTGAAGAGTTCTGTCAAAATGTAAGATTATGCAAAAACACTATTGAGAACACTGCTAATCATCCACTCTTGTCAATTACTTGAAGGGTATCTGACAGCATATTTACATTAAACACATTTCAGTAGCAAAATCCTTAATGCTGTATCAGAATATTTTCATTATCATTATAAATCCTCTAAAAAGTCTTTTTACAGCAGAGTATTTTAGCAGCAAGAATGTAATATGTATCTCTGTAGCAGGTAGGGGCATCTATTTCATGCTATTGTAG
>NC_140136.1:20755532-20763032 GCF_964035555.1 Netta rufina
GGAGGACGTGATTGTCGGGAGCTGTCTTGGGCAGAGTGACCACGCAATGGTGGAGTTCACTATTCTTGGCGAGGTCAGGAAGGGGACCAGTAAAACCGCTGTATTGGACTTTCGGAGGGCTGACTTTGAGCTTCTCAGGACACTGGTTGGTGGAGTCCCTTGGGAGGCGGTTCTGAAGGGCAGAGGAGTCCAGGAAGGCTGGGCGCTCTTCAAGAGGGAAGTCTTAATGGCGCAGGAACGGTCTGTCCCCACGTGCCCAAAGACGAGCTGGCGGGGAAGAAGACCGGCCTGGCTCAACAGAGAATTGTGGCTTGATCTTAGGAGGAAAAAGAGGGTTTATAAGCTTTGGAAAAGTGGGCAGGCCACTAAGGAGGACTTTAAAGAAGTAGCGAGGCTGTGCAGGGAAAAAATTAGGAAGGCCAAAGCTCATCTGGAGCTCAATCTGGCTACTGCCGTTAAAGATAACAAAAAACGTTTCTATAAATACATCAACACAAAAAGGAGGACTAAGGAGAATCTCCATCCTTTACTGGATGCGGGGGGAAACTTAGTTACAAGAGATGAGGAAAAGGCAGAGGTGCTCAATGCCTTCTTTGCCTCAGTCTTTAGCGGCAATACTGGTTGTTCTCTCGATACTCAGTACCCTGAGCTGGTGGAAGGGGATGGGGAGCAGGATGTGGCCCTCATTATCCATGAAGAACTGGTTGGTGACCTGCTACGGCACTTAGATGTGCACAAGTCGATGGGGCCGCATGGGATCCACCCAAGGGTACTGAGGGAACTGGCAGAGGAGCTGGCCAAGCCACTATCCATCATTTATCAGCAGTCCTGGCTATCGGGGGAGGTCCCAATCGACTGGCGGCTAGCAAACGTGACGCCCATCTACAAGAAGGGCCGGAGGGCAGACCCGGGAAACTACAGGCCTGTCAGTTTGACCTCAGTGCCAGGAAAGCTCATGGAGCAGATCCTCCTGAGAGTCATCATGCAGCACTTGCAGGGCAAGCAGGCGATCAGGCCCAGTCAGCATGGCTTTATGAAAGGCAGGTCATGCCTGACGAACCTGATCTCCTTCTATGACAAAGTGGCGTGCTGGGTGGACGAGGGAAAGGCTGTGGATGTGGTCTACCTTGACTTCAGCAAGGCTTTTGACACCGTCTCCCACAGCATTCTCCTCAAGAAACTGGCTGCTCTTGGCTTGGACTGGCGCACGCTTTGTTGGGTTAGAAACTGGCTGGATAGCCGGGCCCAAAGAGTCGTGGTGAATGGAGCCAAGTCCAGTTGGAGGCCAGTCACTAGTGGCATCCCCCAGGGCTCGGTGCTGGGGCCGGTCCTCTTTAATATCTTCATCGATGATCTGGACGAGGGCATCGAGTGCACCCTCAGTAAGTTCGCAGATGACACCAAGTTAGGTGCGTGTGTCGATCTGCTTGAGGGTAGGAAAGCTCTGCAGGAGGATCTGGATAGGCTGCACCGATGGGCTGAGGTCAACTGCATGAAGTTCAACAAGGCCAAGTGCCGGGTCCTGCACCTGGGGCGCAATAACCCCAAGCAGAGCTACAGGCTGGGAGAGGAATGGTTGGAGAGCTGCCAGGCAGAGAAGGACCTGGGAGTGATGGTGGGTAGTCGGCTGAATATGAGCCAGCAGTGCGCTCAGGTGGCCAAGAAGGCCAACAACATCCTGGCTTGTATCAGGAACAGTGTGACCAGCAGGGCTAGGGAGGTGATCGTCCCCCTGTACTCAGCTCTGGTGAGGCCGCACCTCGAGTACTGTGTTCAGTTTGGGGCCCCTCGCTACAAGAAGGACATGGAGGTGCTTGAGCAGGTGCAGAGAAGGGCAACGAAGCTGGTGAGGGGCCTGGAGAACAAGTCCTACGAGGAGCGGCTGAGGGAGCTAGGCTTGTTCAGCCTGGAGAAGAGGAGGCTCAGGGGCGACCTTATCGCTCTCTATGGGTACCTCAAGGGAGGCTGTAGCGAGGTGGGGGTTGGCCTGTTCTCCCACGTGCCTGGTGACAGGACGAGGGGGAATGGGCTTGAGTTGAGCCAGGGGAGTTTTGGGTTGGATGTTGGGAAGAACTTCTTCACTGAAAGGATTGTGGGGCACTGGAACAGGCTGCCCAGGGAAGTGGTGGAGTCACCATCCCTGGAGGTCTTCGGAAGATGTTTGGATGTAGAGCTTAGGGAAATGGTTTAGTGGGGACTGTTGGCATTGGGTCAGGGGTTGGACTCGATGATCTTGAGGTCTCTTCCAACCTAGAAAATTCTGTGATTCTGTGTGATTCTGTGATTATTAACATACTCTGGACAGCAACTACATTTTTATGTTTCTTTGACTACCTGCATGAATCAAATACTAGACAACTTTACAAATAAGTACGAAGTTTCTGTTTTTATCCAAACCAACCTTAAAATGCTTCGTGTATTATTTCAAGTAATGTTCTTGACTTTCTTCCAACCTAGTATTCATGCCATCTTGGTTTAAAAAAAAAAAAAAAAGTAAGGTAGGTGCTTCGTGCCTAGTAAATACCCAACCCAAGTAGATTCTTCCAGAATTCCCCCGTGGATACTGCCCAAATTATTCTCCATGTTACGGGAATACAATGACACTGCTCATGGACCTTCGTCTCTCATGTACTAGTGATAAAAGACACAGAGCTTTATCCACTGAGGATATAAAAACAGCTTTTTGCAGAATCAAAAGAAGATGTCAATTCTCTATTAGAAAGAAACAATTAAAACTAGATAATGGTTATGAACAGCTCTGACCTGCTGAGAGCCCGAAGGCTTTGCTTCACTCAGGACTCCACTTCTTCTGACTGCAGGTCAGCCCTACACAAACAAAGCCTTAACAGAAATGTTACTGAGGAAATAATAGCCATTTCCAATGATAATACACAATTTTAGCACCTACGCTTGGCTGATTTAGGTGGTCGGCTAACATGTCAAACAGCCTGCCTTAGTTAGGTGAGCCTTTAATGGGTAACTGGCAGACTCTGGCAGCCTTATTTCTGTTTTAGATTTGGTTTGTCATTGGATATCCATTACCTGCCATTCATCTTTGATCTCTTTGGACAGGCCTGATCAAAAGATGTCATTTGACCTACTCCACTTGGCAGAAACTTGTATGACTCTCATAAAGGGGGCACCCCAGCTATAAATAAAATGACATTATTATTTTTCTGTCCTATCATGTAGGAGAGACAATTATGATAATGCAGTGACTGTCACTTGGAGCCCAGCAAATTGCTAGCTCTCACGCAACTGTTTAGCTTTCTTATTTGTTTTTTGTCTGTTTTCCTCCATTTCAAGTTGAAAATAAAACAGAATTGAAATCAGTAATGCTCTGCCTCACACTCTGACAGTCTCAGGGTTGCCTTTTATGGGACTGACATGCAGATGTGACCACCAGACTGTTTGTCGATGGTGGGTGGTAGTTAAGTGCTCTGTTGGCAACACGTTGCAACAATGGAATCAGGTTTATACTTCATTTATAGCTTTGCGCACAGGCTCGTATCTGAATGCAGCACTAGTAGACATTACGGCAAACAGATAAAATCATGGCGAGACTTTATTTTATCTTTAATAAAGTAACAATAGGGGAATGTATGAGCCCCTTCTCTTCTACCAGGGGGCTTACGAGTGAGAGCAGGGCTCCTGCAAAGGACAAGCAACAAGCCAGCTATGGGGATGCTGACTACCTTGTGGTATTTTCCGAGTGGTAAGTATGCCCCATTCCAATGAATTCACGTCTCTAGCCGAGTACGCTGCGTGCATGCGTGTGCATGTACACGTACACTGAAAGCTCAGCCTATACAAGCTGCTTGGTCTGGTCCTTCTATGCCCATGCAAGTTCACAGGCCTGAACATTTCCAAGCTCTGTGCAGCCACTGGGCCTCCTGACAACATGGTAGCTGTGGCCCTGCTGCCCACATGCTGACCCCCAGCCGGGACACACGGGGCATGGTGGGCAGCGTTGCTCCCTCTGCCCAGTGGCACTGCCAGTCAGCGTGCCGGGGCCTGCTCCACATCCGAGCATAGTCCTGTGACAGGACAGAAACATTCACAACATGAGCTTGTCTGTTTCAGGCCGCAAAACATGTGACATACTGGTTGTCACATGTTGGTCCATAAATGCACTACAACCATTCACTATAGGAACACTCTGCACAACCAGCATGGCAAGCGAGTAGAAGCACACATACCAGCAACTTGCTTGGTTAAAAGAACAGAACAGTTATCATCGAGAGATGATACATAAACATATGCACCTTCATCGTGTACTTGTTCTGCTTCCTCTTACATACACTAGAGGTGTTACTGCCAGTAAATGTCTCTGATGGAGATGCTCGGAGAGAACTAAAACTGTTAAGGGCTTGTAAATACTGAATAGTTAGTCCTCATTAATTATTTTCAATTAATTATTCATGATTAATTTGTGCCAGAACAGGAATGTGTGATTCTGAATTAATTTATTCCAAAATTGCTACTTTAAATTCCCACCCTACCATAACATGATATAATCTCTCTCTGTAGACAAACCCTAAAACATTAAAAAAGCATTTAAAACAAATGCAGAGGGGCATGTTCTTCCAGAGAAACACACTCTCTACCATCTTTGCAATATACCTTGCCTCATCACCCAAAAGGCAATCTGAAACAAAATGGAGCCTTTCTGGTGGCCTACAAATTTTTCAGAATAGGGAACATTGTTAAGTGTCCTGTATCAAACCTGGGAGGGGACTGAAACAGAAGGCCTCAGTTCTGCAGTTCTCTTGAGATGGAACCCACTGATGCTGCAAAGAGAGAAACTGAAGACAGCTGGGTTCTCCTTAGACATGGCTATGCAGAGAAGCTCAAGGGACCTAGGTATCAGTAAGAAACAACAACAGAATATGGAAAACAAAAATAATGAATTAGACCTGTAAGAGATTTTTTAAAAGTAGAAAACACCTAGATCTTTTTCTCGGGAAATTAGGAATACTACAAAGAAAGCAGATGGTAGGACTTAATAAAATTCAAGTACATTTGGCAAGGAATCCTCTTCCTGTTGCAATGGTGCACGTTATTCTTCTAATGCATTACAAATCGTGCCTTCAACACAGCACAATTCTTTCACGTAGACTCCATTAGAAAGTTTAGCTTCTAAATGACACATCCTAAAAAGATGCAGAGAACACCAACTTTTCTCATTGGGGTTTTTACTGTCCAGAAACCCTCAGAGATAGGAGCCAAAACAGGTTATAAGCAAGCACTGCTATAGAAGTAACCTGGACAATCCTTGCTATTACTGCTTTTCAAATCAACTATGGGATTGATCTTACTTTTATACAGAGAACCCTCTGGACATTAACTCCACACAATGCTCAGTAAATAACATTAAACACATGGCCCTTACTTTTTTTATCACCATTATCTATTCTATCTCATTTAGGGTACATTGAAAAAAAAACAGGAGTTACCTTATTTTGAGGGTCCTGATAGTAAGGGAGGCCCTCAGCAGACACAGCAAACTGCACCAGTAAGTCCCACTGGTGCCTTGTGAGCAGACATTCAGGTCCAAACACTCACAGGAATTCCTTTTAACAAGACAGAGGCTTCTGATGCTCTTTTGAGGGGGCAGATAAGTGAACAACATAGCAGTGATCCAAAGGGTAACACTGGTCTTGCTGAACTCGGACTTCTTGGTATGGGATAATGTATTAAGGTTTGATTATAAAGGGGTAAGGCTGAAAAGGAACATACCACGTAGAAAAACAGTTCATTGGTAATGATGAGCGTGCAATGATGGCTAATCCCAGATTATACTGAAGTTTATGGAGAAGCATCTCCAAAAGCTGCTTTCTCTCTCTGCCAGCTCTGAGGAGCAGGATCAAAGTCGGCTTCTGTGCATGGCTCTATCCCCGGACAAGGATTTAGAAACTGCCTGGGTTAACCCTATCGATGAAGTCAGTCCCTTCCTCTGTTTACTGCTCAGCCTCTTAAAAGGCAGAGGGAGCATGTCCTCAGATACAAACTGTGCATCCAACTGCACTTCTCTAGATAAGTTGTATTTGTTAACCAGTTGCAGCTCGATTGCAGCAAATGCCAACCTTATTCTGGTATAAGAATGCCCTATTTTGATTTAATGCAAAGCAAGTTGTACTATACTGCTATGAAAGGCAGTAGGTATGAAGGTATCTCTCAGTTGGTTCATTTAGCGATCTGCGTCCAGTTGTGTTACAGCTGACTCCTTTGTAATTCTTACTCACTCCAAAATTTCTACAGTACGTGGTGCTAATCCCTCTCCCCTAATAAAAAGGTCATTTTTAACAGGACAAAACAGTGAGTTTTTCTACACAAATAGCCTGCTTTTCCTCCCTCTCCCGTTTCCCTCAGACCTGCTGCCAGTTGCTGCAGCAGACACCTGTGCATCCCTTGGTCTGTTCAAACCCCACAATGCCCTGCTTGCAGTCTACACCTGGCTTTGTCCAATGGCTTTTTTTACACCTCACATTACTGAAAGTAAAATCTGGAATGCATATGAGCTAAAATAATTAATCTCAGAACAATTTCTAGCAGCCCTTCCAACTAGGTAATTCACTGCATTCTATTTACTTGCCTTTAAATTTGGCAGATTCCTAAATAAAAGACCACAAAATCATTTTTCAAAGAAAAGCTGCCATCACCTGCAACATCAATGAATATATGTTAATGAAATTTTAAGCTGTTTAATAAGCCATTATCAGTTATATAAAAAATACTTAATCTCCAAATTACAACATACTTACCAAAGCAGCTGTCCATATCTAGGCAACCATAATTTCACTATCTAGCTCAGTATTGAAATATGAAAGCATTTTGTGACGATCCAGGATATTTGGCATGGACATTAGTAATAATGTTCCTGGCACCATGCACTACCTGCATGTTCATGCTGTGGAAAGACTTCCTGCTCCTATACATCTCATTATCTACTGGTGCCACAGTGGGAATGTGAATGCAGTCAATCACTCCCTGGATACTCAGGAAACTAGCAATGACATATAAACCTTCATTGACTTTCTGTTGCTGTTGTAAAGTGTTTGGTAACTTGATGAATGTCTGAATGTGTTGCAGCATGGCATCTAGGAAATGAGTAAGACACCTGGACGCAGAAGGCTGACTCATCTGTTTATCACCCCCCCGCCACCCTCTGCAGAGGCCTCCCGCTTAGTGCCAGAAGACACAGAAAGCAGCCCTTTCTTAGGACAGCAAGGGCACACCTGCCTAATTTTCCTCCCTAGCTGCCCTGAGAGTAAATCCCATTAAGGTGTTACTCCAGCATCCAGACAAGCACAGGCCACGATGCACCCACATGCGTCTTCCACTCCTGCCGTGCCACTGCTACTCATTGTCAGCTCTCACCGAGGATGCTCGGGCACCTACACCGCGATGGAGCCATTCCCACCGGCATGTGCTGCAGGTAGCTATCAGTGTCAGTCTAACTCTCTGCACTGCTGTTATTTTAACAAAAAGGAAAGATGT